>NC_053433.1:57158386-57217644 GCF_007990345.1 Gossypium hirsutum | reverse complement strand
TTACGATGAGTTTAAATTCATAAAGGTATGAATAAAAGTTCATGATATGTACGTAATAACATGTGAGATGAAAGTTCATGTTACGATAAGTACCTATGCTTGTTTGATGCTAGTATAATATTGGGCACTTGACTTGTTAAGTGAATGTGATAAAAAGAAATTCATAAAGGTATGAATAAAGGTTTACAATATCGTGTTACGGATAAAAATATCATTGTCCCGATTGGATGTTGAATGTTGATGAATTTCAATGATATCTTTGAATGAGACAAGGGATTATAATGTAATGAACTTATCTATGTTAAATTGATAGATTGATTCATGTGAATGTACTGATATGTATACGATGATGTGAAAGATGAAAGTTTAGACTATGATATACTTATCCATGTTTGTTTGGCCCTCATAAGATATTATGTACCTGACTTGTTTGATTGAATGAAAATGATTCATGCATACACGGAAATAAAATGGAAAGGTAAAAATGAATAATAGTTGTAAAGAATAATGTGAAATTACATAATAATAAATAGGTTATATATATATGTGTATGAGAGATGAGTTAGGACCTACACCCCCCCTTACCGAGCGGTGTTTGTAAAGATTTTTAAGATCGTGTTGAATAAGCTTACAAGTATGAGACCAAAGAGTTCAGCTGTAGAGTGATTATAAATATGATCAGAGATTAAATTGGATTGATAATTAAAGACAAAACTAGAAAGGTGCGATGTCGAGAAATGTATTAACGAGAATTTTTCAGAACTGATTTTCTTCAATAAGAATCATAATATGGGATTTGTGATGACAGAAGTAGTTGAGGGAATAATATTTGAAAGGTAAGATATCTGAGTATGACAATTATGGCTGAACAGATTTCGGTAGCCTTTTCTGAGGTATTCTATATGTTTAATTGTTATTGGGATTACTCCTATGGCCATTATTCCTCTGATAAAATCCTTGTTCTATGGGAATGTTTTCCAATCGTGATGTATAGATGAAAGTATTGATATTCTGACTGGTATATTCTCTCTGTCATTCTATTACATTTCATCTATTGGGACTTTATGAGAAATACACATGATGTTATAATCTGTTTCTTCTAATTGGTGCTCTATTCAATACATATACGGGAAGGTATATTATCCTTGTTGCATTTAATTCCAGTGGGTTGGATTGATGTATTCTCTTGGACTTCTTTTCTCTGAGGAATTATCGAGATCCTTCATATTTTCCTATGAGCGTTGTTCTGGGTCTTTCATTATGATATTGTATCTTGGATTTTTTATCTAGGATTTCTTTGTCTTGGACTTCTTTATCTTGGTTTCATGTCGTCTCTATTCCGTAAATTGTTAATTGTGGCTCATATCTAAAATGTGTATTTGGCCTATGATGACTATGTTAATTAAGATCATGCTTCTGGCTGATTATAGTAAGTGATGATTCCAGTATCTGGATTTCTCTAAATTTTTGTGCGAAGAATTGATATTGGCAAAGGCATAAATGGTGAAATTGCTAGTTACAATTTGTATGGTGGATTTCTTTCTCAAGTAAGTTAATCAAGTTAATGTCTTTGATTGGGAATATTTATACTACCTCGAGCTAATGCAATTGAAATGGATTTTGATTGACATGATAAGTGAATTTGAATGATTACATGTTGAATCATTCTATCAACTAGAAAGAGGATTTCTTGAAATGTTATTTATTGATGATTAAGACTGACTTGGTTGTTAAATCGGTATTAGTTATTGTTTGAAAGATTAAATGGAATATTAATGTCTGAGAACAAGATTTTATTTCTTTTCTTTTCGGGTAAAGGACAAATAGTCTGAATGAAGAGTGTATATATCTTAGAAGACGTCGATATGATTTAAAGCTACTTGAATGATAAATTTCGTCTTAAGAAAGTCGAAAGGTCTATTACATGTTAGTAATGCTTTGAATAGATGAGAAATTGTTAACCGAAGCCTTTGAATTGGTTCAGTTTGCATTGGCAGAGACTTCTGGATTTTCAGCTATACATAGTTGAATGGTTTACGAGGTGTTCTAAGACAAAAGGCAATGTTATAGCTCATAGTATCTGATGTTATAGCTAGATCTGAGTTTGAGATAGTGTAGATGACTTGAGTTAGTTATTGTATGATCTTTGAGTAAAGA
This sequence comes from Gossypium hirsutum, assembly GCF_007990345.1. Classification (NCBI taxonomy): domain Eukaryota; kingdom Viridiplantae; phylum Streptophyta; class Magnoliopsida; order Malvales; family Malvaceae; genus Gossypium; species Gossypium hirsutum. The sequence goes on along the minus strand of NC_053433.1, from coordinate 57,215,487 downwards.
AAAATGTGGTTACAAGTGCTTGGGTAGAAAATCCAAAGTCTATACAGAGAGTTTGCAAGAAAACTCACAGGAGTGATGTATTGGTGCTCGAGTTTGGAACTTGACATTTCTGATCTTTGTGTTTGAATACATGGATTATTATCAAGATTATTCTTATCTTGAAAGAGAAAAATGTTTTGTGGCTCGTAGCTAAATATTTGATGACATCTACAAATCATTTCAGTATGTGTTGAATTTTCGCTTAACGGATCAATGGAATCATGTATCTCCGAGATTGTCAGATTTCTTAGTATGCTAGTTCTCTTTAAACGGATAGAGATCAAGATTCAGTTGATGTGTCATATGGCAAAGAATTGCTCATGACTCTAGTATGAGAAATTAAAGAGTGAAGTGTTAAGCATAGCCTGAGTAAAAGTTCTTTAGCAATGATTATGTGATAGTGGAGTTTATGTGTACGCTAAACCACTCTTCTGGTAAGATTTTCGGGGATGAAAGTCCCTAAAGGGGGGAGAGTTGTAACATCCCAAATTAGGGCCTAGTCAGAACAGTGGTTTTGGGACCACAAATCCAACGTAATAAAATTTATTTTTATTATATTTTTATGGTCTACAATTTCAAGGAATGATTTTGTGAAAATTTTGATCAAAAATTTATAACAGCTTTTTTGCTGTTTGAGTTATGCCTTATTATGCCATGAATGGGCAATTGGTACCATGGATAGTAAGATCAACACTTCGAGTAAGTTTGATAGAGATGTGGTATCGAAAAATCTCGTTTAAACCCTAGGAATAGTTTATGATACAAGTGACATGTCACTAGGAATTAAGAAATCTGAGGTCGTTGAGTTGGTCCGAGTTCATAATGGATGTGATACATGTAATTGGGGAATAGTCTTGTGTGTCCTACCGGTGGCTAGGTAATCCTTAAGTTGGTCGGATACCTGTCAGCTTGTGTGAGCAGCCCGTGTAGTTACACCTTGACTGATAGCTTATATGAGCGAGCCCGTGAGTAGCTCCTTCATGAGTGTTACATGTTATGTGGTAGCTTTGGCTATGTTTATATATGTGGCACTTATGTGTGAATTTCTACGTATCCAATAGTATTCCGAGTGTTCAACGGGTAATACAATGGATGATGTAAGGAAAGTCCCGAGGAGGACATGTTAGAAGGTATGGTTGTATACTATACTACGAGTGGTACAGGTATGTACACTAAGCTTATGATTATTGAGACTTTGAAATGTTGAGACATCGGTGAGCTAAGATGTATGAATTATGATCATGAATTTGTTGCAATATCGTGCTAACTTACATTGTGTAATTGAACATGAAATCCATGAAATGGTGAGTTCATGAATAGTTGAAAATGAGCTTATAATAGTTATCATTATATTGCACTAAAACAGTTCTGGACAGCAGTAGTAGTCCGACTTTGAAAATCCACCAAAAATTGTGGAAATTGAATTAGAGACTGAATAAAATATTAAATTAAATCTTATTGAGTCTAGTTTCACATAAAGGAAATGGTGTAAGCAAAAGGATTTTACATTATGAGATATTTGAATTTTTGTGAGACAGTGTTAGAGTGATTTCGGGCTCCCGTATCTTAAATTCAGAAAATCACTAAAAACTGTAAAACAATAATTATGGGTTATAATTTATATTACTAAATTCAATGAATATATTTTCAAGATAAATAGATGAGAACATTATCAGAATCCTGTACTAAGAGATAAATGAATTTTAGTAAAGAAAGGTTGAAGCTGTCAAACAGCAGAACAGGGGTAAATTTGAAGAATAAAATGTACTTATTGGATAGACCAAAAATTCTAAAAATTTTATGGTAAGAATATATGTGACTCTAGTTTCAGGAAAAAATATCAGATCTTAATTTAGAGTTTCTAGCTCAAGTTATGAATATTTCACTGACTATGACTCGAGTAGACAGCTTGACTGGAATATGAGCAAATAATGGAATTATGTGTACATTCGATTGTTTTACAATGAGAACCTGTCGTAAGAATTCGGTAAAAGCATGTTAATAAATTACTCATTATTTTCATATGGACTTACTAAGCTATAAAGCTTACCCATCTCCTTTCCATTTCTTTTAGTGTTGTTAGGTTAGCTCGGGGTTGGAGATCGTCGGAGGCAGCATCACACTTTCAAGCTATCACTTTTGGGGTATTGATGAATCTTAAACTTCTTCAAATGAGTAGTATGTATAGAGACTTAGTTATTGATATGTGTTCTTATGATTTGGTCAAGATGTTGGCTTATATTAGTACATTGTATATAGCCATGAGATTTGGCTTATGATGGTCATGGCTGGTAAGCCTAATTATCCAAGTTATGTGATATTGCCCTGTGAAGCGGTTATATGATTTGGCTTGATTGCTATGATTAGATGATATCATGATATGTATGCTTGCTAATTTTTTTGAGATTAAATGGTATGCTATTGAACATGGTATAAGAGTATAAGAGTGATTAAAATGGTAAAGCCAAAATAATATGAATGGATGTGTTTAGACTTGGTATTATACGAGTATGCGACTCACATGTATGTAGCCATGCAAATTCTATTTTTGAGTCTTAATAAAGGATGTGTAATCATTAAATCGGTGTTATAGCATATGTTTATGAAGTTTTTAAGCATGTGAAGGGTTAAGGCAACAAAAAGGCTTGGAAAATAGCCTAAGTGATAGCCACACGGGCAGAGACACGGCTATGTGTCTCAACCATGTGGACGACACGGCCTAGCATACGAGCATGTGGCCTGGCCGGGTGGTTCAATTTGTTTTGCTGACGTCATAAATAGAGAGTTACACGGCCTAAGGACACGGGCGTATTGAAAACACACGGGCATGTCCCTGTGTCTACACGACGTGTGACCCTGTTTCATGAAAATTTTTCTAAGTTTTCCTAAAACTTTTCAAAGTTCTCAGTTTAGTCCCAAACCACCTTTAATGCATGTTTAGAGCCTCAGTAGCTCGTGTAAGGGACATTATGCATGTGATTGAAATTTTTAATCTAAATAAAATTTTATGACCCGATTTTATGAAATTGTGTATGTTTAAGTCAGGTAACGCCTCGAACCTTGTCCCGGCATTGGATACGTGTAAGGGGGTTACATTTTATTCTCTTTCAATCTCTTTTCCTTTTGCTTTCTTTCATCCTTTTTTTTCTTTTTCACATGCTGTTTCGATTTCATTACGAAAGGAAGACAACAAGAAGAAATCATCAAAATGAGAAGCCTTTCGTTGAGAATAAGAAAAAAAGGTCTTCATATAAAAGACAATCATCTCTTTGAGATTGAATCTTTATGGATTAATATCTTGATATATATATCGAATTGCTTGAATCTTCTTGCTTGCCACCATAATAGGCTTCAAACTCGAGGTTTGAGTTATTTCGGCTTGAAGTACTTGTTGAATAGGAATCTCGATAGGAGTCTTTTCTCACATAGTCGTTGGACGTTAAACTCTTTGACAATCTCGTTCTCATCTTTTGGCTTGAAAAAATTCACTCACGATGGTAGGAAGATGGAAGGAAACACTTGCGCATCACATCTTTCATTTCAGACCAGGTTGATATTGGGCACTCTCCGTTTCGTCTTTGACTCGTGGTGAATTGATCCTACCAAGTCATGGCATAATCGGAGAAACTGTTCGCCGCAAGCATCACTTTCTTGCTTTCCGAGTAGTCGTGGTACTCAGAAATCAATTCTACCTTCTTTTCCCATGCAAGGTATACCTCCGGGTCAAATCGACCTTGAAACGGTGGAATGACTAACTTGTGATTCTTCAAATCGCCATTAATAAGTTCATGCTCTCTAAAGCCTCGGTTTCTATGAACGCATTGCCTTTCGCTTTGATTGGATGCTTACTATGTTGGATCGAACCAGCCACCAACAGCAACAACTTTTCTTTCGAAACTTAGAGACATTTTATTTGAACCTCACTTCAAACCTCACTATTTACTCGCAAAGAAAGGAAATAATTTAACACTCACACTCGTGTTTGTACTCGATATAAGGCTTTTTCTTCACTCGATTACTCTCACAAATCTCTTACCTTTTACCACTTGAGTCGCCCCTCCAAGTTTTCAATAGACTACTTAGACAAATCAGCAATCATTGTGGAATTGGCTTCAAAATTTTATGTAAAATTGATGTAAGTGTGGCCGAATGGTAGGAAAGGTAGAGTAATGAATTTTGGCAGCAAATGAATTTCAATCCTTCAAACCTCTTTTTTTTTAATATCAAATGAACTTTTTTACTCCAAACAAATTGATTTTCACACTTTGAACTTTCAATTGATCCAAAAACCTTTTTTTTACACAAATTTTTTTATTTTTTTCTAATGAAATACAATACCGTAATATCGAGAATGTCAATTCTTACTCCAAATTCGCTAGCTCTGATACCAAATGATACTAGCTCGTTTTGGTGATGTCTCGAGTCGTATTTGATAGCCAATCGTGAATTTAAGTAAGGATAAGTTTGTTTCGGGTTAATTGAAACAAAATAGAATAAATGGCGTCAAACAATGGTAGTAGGTAAAATGGGTAATAAGTAAATGATAACTTGGCTAAGATCGAGAATGAACCAACAATATTGGATTGTTGACCCGAGTCTCAAAATGGTTCTTAGATGATTTACGGTTTAAGAAAAATAGCAAAGGACCTTGACCCGCTATAAAAAATGATAGGAACCAAAGGTATATGAACGAACCTTGACCCACTATCAAAAATTATAGGAATAAAAGGTATATGAATGCCACACTCGAAAGTGATAAGTTCGGTTAACAATGAAAAGGAAATGACGCCACAAGCTATGCTCGATAAGTCAAGTCAGTCCCAAGAGAACAAAGAGATTTGGAAATCTCACAAATATCAATTTTCATTTATTCTACACAAAAAAAAAAGAAAAAAAGAAAAAGGTTCATCTGTAATGACCCAAAATTCACGGGCATCGGAAAAGTGCATTATCGGGCCTCTGTCTTAATAAACATAATTCGTAAATAATTAATAGAAATATTTATGAGTCTAGTTGTGTGTTTAGTTAGGCTTTAGTTAGGTGAATTTAACTTAATTAGGAGAAATTAGGAAAAAGGATTAAATTAAATAAAGGGTAAAAGTTTAATTATAGATTAAAGAAAAACTTATGGGCTAAATAAACAATTAGACTAATTGCTTTGAATGAATGAGTATAAAAATCTTTAGATTTTGTTATCAATTTATTATTATAATTATTATTATGGTTTTTATTTAAATATTATTATTATTATTATTATATTATGAAATAAAATAAATTAAGACAAGTCTATGGTGATAAGATGATACAAGTGTAATAATGTATATATACACATTTGTATTATAATTATTTATTTACTTAAAATTTAAGTTAAAAGATATTTATTAATTAAATAATTATATTATCAGATTTTTGTATGATAATAAACAAATGTAAAAATATTTATATGCACAATTGTGATATATGTATTTGTTATTAAATAGATATTTATTATAATTATTATTATAGTTTTATATTAAATTATTATTATTATTAAAATGAAGATAATTGTATAATGATTAATGGTACATGTGTAAAATATATATATAAATACACTTGTAATAAAATAAAATATTTTCTTATAATTTAAGTAAAAGATATTTATGAATTCAATATTATTATTATATTATATTATATTATATTATCATAATGTATTATTATTAATATTATTAACTAATATATATATATGAAATAAAGTAAAATAAGAAAAGAAACAAAAGGAGAAAAGAAACAGAAGCTTTCGAAATAGGGAGAAAGGAAAGAATAAAAGAAAAGAAAAGAAAAGAAAAGGGAGAAATAGGGATTTTAAAGCTTGGAACTTAAGTAGGTAAGTCAATTAAGTCATTTTCTTTTAATTTTGATGTTTTAGAAGCTTTAAAACAAAGTTTTTATGAAATTAAGTTGATACTTTGAAATTTCATAGGTTTATAAGTATAATTCATGTTAAACAAAAAGTTGAATTAGGGATTTAATTGAATGAATTTCAAGATAGATTTGGTAAGGGATTGAATTGTAAAAGAAGCTATAAGTTTTGTGTTTAAAGGACTAAACTAAAAGAAATTTTAAATTATAATTTTCTTATGAACATTAGACAATTAAGTGAAATATGAAAGGAAATTTAATAGAAATGAAGTATGAATTGAAAAGGAAATTTAATAGAAATGAAGTATGAATTGAATTAAAAAGTAAATGAGTTAATTAGGATTAAATTAGAATTAGGGTATAAATTGAATAGAAATTCAATCATTTATTATAAATTATTGTTGTAATTAATAAGTGTAAATTATTATTATTTTCGTAGTTAGCAAAGAATCTGAGGCATCAGCACCGAAAGGAAAGAAAAGTTATCGAGGAGTAATCGGAAAAATCCTGGTTTGTATTACTATAATTCAAATCTATTTATTATTAATTGTTATATTTTAATTAAAATGCATGGCAAGTAAAATTAGGTAAGCAATTGAAATAATGATATTAATTTGAATGAAATTGATTCAAAAATATTATTATGGCTACTGAAATTGAATGTGAACAAATTGGAAATTAAAAGTGATTTGAATTAAGTAATTGAATTATGAATTATGTGAATATTTGAAAGTATATTGATTGGAAACTAAGAGTGATTGAAATTGAATCAAATTGAATTGAATGAAGAAAATATGTGAGTATTTGAAATGTATATTGATTGAAAAGTAATTAGTGATTTGAAATTGATTGGAAAATCAATTAAAAATATGAATTAAATAAAAATGAATTAGTTTATGAATATGTGTGAATATGTGAATTGTGTATTGATTGAAAAGTGGTTTGAATAGAACCGAAATATGATTATATGTGATTATCTGAAATATGTATTGGTATTGAATTGTTTATTGATAGAAAGTGGAAAAGTGAATTTGATTTGAATAAGAATTGAATTGAATTGTGAATTTGAATTGAAAGTGAAATTGACATTGAAAGTTATTTGAAATGTGAATTTGGAGACCCTATTAACTAGTTGGGCTGAGTTGGATATAGTTGGCATGCCATAGGATTGGAAGAGTTCAGGGATACTTTGACCTTGAGTCGATGAGACACTGGGTGTCACTATTTTACTTCGGATAGATTTGATGAGGTACTGGGTACCACTTTGCTTCGGCTCTACCGATGAGACACTAGGTGTCAACTTTGCTTCGAACTATCCGATGAGGCACTGGGTTCCAATCTGGTGTGTTTAGTTGGATCCGCGTATCTGCTAAAGTCCAAGTCTGTTAATAGGGCTAATTAAGTGGAAAGTTAAATCAACTAAATTGAATCGATTGAGCCATTAGAAAGAAATGAGAAAGTAGATTATAAATTGAAGATGTGACTTGAATTTGTGAATAGAATTAAGATGTGAGATTTGAAGCATGAACTTAAGGTTTATGAATTGGCTAAAATATCGAATTATTGATATTGAAATTAGTCGAATAAATGAAATGAGAAAATCAAATGAATTGATCGATTGAACTATTGAAAGTATGAGAAAGTGAAATTATGAATTGAAAAGTGAATTGAAATTGAGATATCAAAATAAGAAATGAAAATAGAATGAATTGGAAATAATGAAATAGTGTATGTGTTAGTTGAATATAATCTTATGAATTAATTATAATTATTTTTGTTGAAAAATGTTGGTTTAAATAATTATTGAAAGACTAATGTTGTATGGTTTTAGATATGGAATAGAATAAGTTATTGAATTAGGATATGAAAATGAAATATATGAAATAATGATTTTATGAAATGGTTATTGATGAAATGCATGAAAATGGATATTGATATAATAAGAAGATATATAAATTAAGATAAAGAAAAGCTATTTAAGGTATATATTATTAGAATAAATTTAAAGCTTAAATGCATGAATGATTTATTAAAGGTAATATAGTGGTAATAGACACAACTCTTGAATTCCTCTAAGCCTAAGCAACTCCAACCATCAATATGAGTTATTGCTTCAATTCAGCTGATTTAATGAATTTGAATGCTTAGGTTTCATTCTTGAGCAGTCGAATAGACACCAGCAACTTGTTGATATTTTTAGCACTTGAAGAAGAAGAAAAGGCAACTAAATTTAAAGGATATATATTGCTCTTCTTTAAATGATGTAACAGCTCCTTTAAGTGATAAATAATTCTCTTCTTTAAGTAATGTAACAACCACATTAACACTTTATAATCCCTTGGACATAACTTATTTCAACTGAATAGTCATCTACAGACAAACACATTTAAACACATATTAGACTTAATAAGCTTAATTAATAAACTTAAAAACACATGCAACAATAAATTATTCCAGCAACTAAATTAACTAAGATGAACTTAATTAACTAAGACGAGTAATTTATTCCAACAACTTAATTAACTAAGATGAACTCAATTAACTAAGATGAGTAATTTATTCTAGCAACTTAATTAATTAAACTAAATTAACTAGACACATTTAATACATAAACTAAATATTATTTAAGTTTATTCCAGCAAATTAAATGCTTATTTCGACAAATTAAAGATGGTTGAAAATAAGTTAATTAAACTCGGGTTGAGCTAGACGAGCTTGAAGAAGCTAAAACTGAGCTTATTGAGCTGAGATTAAGCTTCATGTTGCACTTCGAGCCCTCGAGCTTAGGCCAATTCTGAGGTTGGTGAGTTGTGTCGAAACATGATGCGGCCGGGATCGCATCAACACTTAACACCTTAATTCTCATAGTTTTTCAATAGTTTGATCTAGCGATGCTGTGTTAGATTTAACACCTTTTGGATATGAGATATTTGAGATTAATTTAATTAGTATAGATATGAAATTACTCACCTGTAACACCCCGTACCCGAGACCGTTGCCGGAGTCAGACACGAGGGGTTCACAGCCTAAATTCGCTTACTATCGCAGTCCATTTTAAATTTTTCCAGACAGCTGGCAACTGTGTCGCTGTCACCTTAAAAATCATATCTTGAATTTCACAACTCTAAAATCAGTTTCGTGATTTTTTCCTGAAACTAGACTCATATTTCCATCTACATATTTTTTTCTAGAATTTTTGGTCAGGCCAATTAGTACAGTTTATTAGTTAAAGTCTCCCCTGTTACAGGGTGCGACTACACTGACCTTCATGCATTACAATTCGGATATCTCCCTGTACAGGGCTTCAATACTGATGCCGTTTGTTTCTATAGAAACTAGACTCAGAGAGGAATCTATACATGTATGGCATGACTCCTAATTATCTCTGGTTAATATATAATGAATTTCTAAAGTCGGAACAGGGAATCCAGAAACCGTTCTGGCCCTGTCTCACGAAAACCTAATTATCTCTTAACATACCACTCATATGACCGTTTTGTTTCTTCCATATGAAAGTGGATTCATCAAGGTTCATTTAAATAATTTATTCACTATTTAATTCTATTCCTACTATATTTAGTGATTTTCCAAATCTACATCACTGCTGCTGTCAGCATCTGCCTTTAAGGTAGACTTTACCTATTTCATAGTTTCCATGATTCAACTAGCCCTTTTAGCATAAATAGCACAAATTATGATAGTGATTAACCATTCCCATGGCCAATCCTTGTTAAGCATATCCACACCTCTCAATAACCATATCCATACCAAATGATTATAACATTATGCTCAAACATATATAAGCCATTTTCGCATGGCTATCCAAAATTATACAAATCCAAAGGGTCCATGACCCACTACAAAAAGGGTAGTCCTATACATGCCATTTTCAGAGTTCAACCAAAAGTGTACCAAAAGGGCTTTGATAGTGTGGACGACTTCGACTTCAATAATCCCGAGTCCGATAGCTGATGAACCAAAATCTATAAAACAGAGATTCAAAGAACGGAGTAAGCATTTAATGCTTAGTAAGTTTTAAGCAAGACAAAGTGTTCTCAATCACTATTATTGGTCATTCATTTCAACTGTTCGATTAAGTTAATCTAGAGCTTCATCTCGATCTATAATATCAATAAACGCAACACTTGGCTGCCACATATATACTTTCGAATAATAATGACCTAGATGGTCAAATATTTCCAAAGCACATTCTCACATTTGGAGTTATAATATTAATCACATTTACCTACCTCTTTGATACTGATAATTCACCTCGAAATCACTCCACCGATGAGTAAGTAATACGTACCTGAACTTCTTGAATACATAATACTTATTTGATGGTAACTTAATGCAGATACTCAATATCAAAGTCTTCCTTGAATCCTAGCATTTAGCCGTCGGGTCTTTAAAGCTCGGATATAGTACGAGCACGAAGCCTATGGACATTAATCAGGATAATACTCTCGCATAAAGCCTGCGGGGTTTTAACCCGGATATAGTACTGACACAATTGCCCTTCGGGACTTATCACATTTATACACTTTCACATCCATCACGTTGGCCACTCGGCCCTGTCACATATATACACTTTCACATTCATCACATCGGCCATTAGGCCTCATCACATATATACACTTTCACATTCAACACATCGGCTATTAGGCCTTATCACATATATACACTTTCACATTCATCACATCGGCCATTAGGCCTCATCACATATATACACTTTCACATTCATCACATCGGCTATTAGGCCTCATCACATATATACACTTTCACATTCATCACATCGGCCATTAGGCCTTATCACATATATATACACTTTCACATTCATCACATCGGCCATTAGGCCTTATCACATATATATACACTTTCACATTCATCACATTGGCCATTCGGCCTTATCACATATATACACTTTCACATTCATCACATCGGCCATTAGGCCTTATCACATATATATACACTTTCACATTCATCACATTGGCCATTAGGCCTTATCACATATATATACACTTTCACATTCATCACATTGGCCATTCGGCCTTATCACATATATACACTTTCACATTCATCACATCGGCCATTAGGCCTTATCACATATATATACATTCACATCACAATTATCCAAATATACTTCACATATCACATATACTATCATGTATACACTTTGTCTTGGCCGAATCTACATTAATCATTTCCCAATGAATAATTCAATTTCACGCCATACTATCATTTCATCTTCGAATACTCATAAACTTACAATTTCACAAATTTTAATATCAAAGATCCATCTAACACTCATGTATCGTTTTACAATATCACGATTTAGAATACACGTATGGGTTTAATCAATAGCTTATGAGTAACTAAAACAAGTTTTATCCATGTTTACAACAAAATCACATATTCACTACGAGCTATTTTCCTGAGCAATGGTCACTAAATTATTTATAACCGGAGCTACAAAACTCCAAATCACTTGCCGTTAATTTTTCCTGAATATAGACTCGTATATCTTCCATCCATAAAATTTCCAGAATTTTAGATTTGTCCAATCAATACCAGATTTTTCTTAAAGTTTCCCCTGTTTCACTGTTTGACTAATCTGACCACTCTTCACTACGAATCAAATTTCTCATTTTACAGAATTCAAAATGTGTTGTATTTGATTTCATTTGAAACTAGACTCATTAAGGAGTCTAAGCATATAAATTTTATCTTATAACCATTTTTGTACAATTTATAATGATTTTCTAAAAACAGAACAGGGCATTTCGGAGTCATTCTGACACCGTCTCACACAACTTTAAATATCTCTTTATAGGAAATTTGTTTGCTCACAAGGTCTCTTTTATAAGAAACTAGACTAATTAAGCCTTGATTACATATTTTATTCAGCCTATAATTCCACACCAACAATTTATAGTGATTTTCTAAAACCACGTTACTGCTGCTGTCCAAAGCAAATTATTACAATTTCCTCTTAACTTTCCAAGTCCAAACACATATGAACTTACCATTTGAGTTTAAGACATATCATGGCCACATCATATCTTATTAAATCAACTCATTATGTCCTATTATGATTGAATTTACTCAACGTTTAATCACTTAAAACTTACCTCGGAAGCGGTTGACGACTAGATATCCACGGCTATTCGTCTACTTTCTCTTTTCCCCTATCCGACTTTGATCCTCTTTGCTCTTGGGCTTAATTAACAAAATTTAAACTATTTTAATCACCTTGTTATATCATTAAAAACAACAAGGTAAATCTTCTCAATGAAACTCATACATAAGGCAACACCTCGATACATCTGCACACATTCGGTATTTCATAAAAACCATCCCAAATACATTTACCTAGGTATCACCATGTCACCTTATATACATATACTAGTTATGTGGTCAATTTTTCCGATGACCTATGCATATAACTAATTACACCTTTAATAATATTCACAAAGCCGATTATCCACATGACTACCTTAGCATATTATTAGTTAGCTTCTTATCCAAATTTGCCATAAAGAAAATTAACTCATATCCCCTCAAGTGCATAAGCAATTGCATCCAAAGGACACTTTAAATGCATGTTATGAAGGTAACCGAATGCACATATATTTATACCAAGGCATCATATACTTCAAACCAACTATCAAGGCATAAAGCCGAACCTTCAAAATCAATTATCAATACACGTTCAAACATGCCCTCCTACAAATATACAAGTTCTCCCTTGGTTAAACTAAATCATGCTTTAAGGTTTAATGTTCATCTTTAACACAATTACCACACTTCAAACTAAATTTTCAGCTTCATATATCCCACACCATATTTTTTTTCCATGCTCAATTTCCATGGCCGAATGAAATTATGCCCTAATTCATGAACTTAAACAACATTGGCCAACTTTCCAAGCTCATTTGAGCCATCAAGCACATTTAGTTTGTTCATACTCAACTAGAATCAATTATCCTCCCAAAATCATCAAACATACAAAATATACCCCATTAAGCTCATGACCGATTGCTATATGCTTCATGAACACAAAAATTTTCACATGGGTCTTGTTGCAAGCTTCAAAACCAACCAAAATTCACAACTTTTCAAAGAAAATAACATGAACCTTACCTTATTTGAAGCCTTCTTTTGCCAAATGCCCTAAGCTCAAAGATTTCTATTTTCTTTCTCAAGTCACGGCAAGAAGAAGAAGAAAATGGCCTTGTTATTTTCACCTCAAACATGTTTTTTCATTTATTTCATTAACTTTTATTATATTCTTTCTCCCATAACACACTAACACAACATGTTTCCAACATGTTTCACCCCATAACATTTTGTCCACTCTCATGCTCATGGCCGGCCACTACTAATTAGGGGGAAATTGACATGCAAGTCCACCCTTTTTATTTCATGCACTAATAGATCCTTATGTTTTGACCTATCACATTTCAAAAGTGTCACACATAAGTCATATTGACTAAATTCACATGAATTTACTAAATCAAAGCTTAAAACTTTCACACATTCGTATTCACATATAATAGTCATAAAATATGACGGCTAATTATTTTTATGACTCGATTTTGTGGTCCCGAAACCACTTTTCGACTAGGGTCAAATTAGGGGTGTCACAACTCTCCCCCCCTTTAGGGATTTTCGTCCCCGAAAATTTCTACCGATGCATAGTTTAGGATAACGTCCTCTTATTGAATTATATTCATATAAACATTAGCTCATCGATAGCAATTGTAATTCATTATTGATTTCGCATCGATCTATAAAATCATTTTCTTATCTTAAAACAAATACATAAACATTTCTACAAGTATGCACATATATCTCATTTTCTTGATTTCATAAGCAATAATCACTTAATTTAATTCACAAATGCATTTCAAACACATATTAAGCACATATTAACATGTATAATTCACATCATCAACCCACATATTTGTAACCCACATTTTCATTCATGTATAAGCTGTAACCTGACCGAAAGTACACATATACTCAAACATCCCAATAAATATCCTTTATAACTCCATCATATCTCACTATTCAACTTAACCTATTTCCAACAGAAAATCAACTTCCACATACCTGAACATTGAATTCATTTAGCACATTTAATCACTGTTAACGATACCCGTTGAATCATTCGAAATCATTACGGATACTCATTAAGCACATATAGCTCTTACAATGCCATATCCTAGATATGGTCTTACATATGCTCACATATCGAGGCGATGCCATGTCCCAGACATGGTCTTACACACTATCTCAAATCAATGCCTTCGTCCCAGACGAGGTCTTACATGAATTCCACTTCACACACTTAGTGCCCACTGACCGATCTCGCACTCATAGTGCTCGATTAAAGGAATTCGCACACACACAGTGCCTCTAATCATTCACACACATAGTGCTCTTATTCATTCGTTATTACACATTGAAATGACTTAACCAATTCTATAAACATCATGTATGTACACTTTTAAACATATCATCTCATTTAAATTTGAATTCGTATAGTAATGAATACTTAAACTTTGCTCAAATTACCGGTACGAAGCCTACTAGGCATGAAGGCCCGAATACACGTCACCAGCATGATTGCTCTTCGGGACCTAGCCCGGATATAACACCAGCATGAATGCTCTTCGGGGTTTAGCACGGATATATCACTAGCACGAATGCTCTTCGGAACTTAGCCCGGATACATCACTAGCATGAATGCTCTTCGGGACTTAGTCCGGATACATCACTAGCATGAATGCTCTTCGGGACTTAGCCCGGGTACATCACTAGCACGAATGCTCTTCGGAACTCAGCCCGGATACATCACTAGCATGAATGCTCTTTGGAACTTAGCCCGGATACATCACTAGCACGAATGCTCTTCGGGACTTAGCCTGGATCATCGTCGAGACCTTTAGCTCGGATGAAATCTCCACACAAAGCCAGCGAATTTTAATCCAGACATAATCTCTTCATATAGTCAGCGGGTCTTTAAACTCGGATTCACATCACTGAGTCTCATACATATTTATTCACATGTTATCATGTTTCACATGGCACAAATCACATTTACAATTTAATCAATTCATTCACATGTAAACATATAACATGATTCTTGACTTTAAGTCGTAAATATCATTTAAATCTAATACATGTATGCTTCTTTTACTAAACTTTCAGCTCAATAAGCAATCACACAAAAGCATATATCCCCAATCTCTTCCTTTTTTCATTTCTCTAATAACCTTATTATGATAAGGACAATGGGACATCATTCATCTATCATACATGTATATCATGGCATTTTAAGTTAAATACCAAATTCAATTACTCAAAACTTACTTATGTTATACCCTTCTCAATATTGACACATCATAAGCATGTCTCAGTCCTCTCAATACCATCTGCTACAGCTCGATCGGGATCGGAATTCATTACAATAAATAAACACATTTTCAATTGTCAGAAATCACCACACTATCAAATAATCACATAATGGCATGTATAGCTAGACCCAAACGTATTACGGTAGTCCTAGAATCGACTAAACCGTAGCTCTGATACCAATAAAATTGTAACACCCCGTACCCGAGACCGTTTCCGGAGTCGGACACGAGGGGTTCACAGACTAAATTCGCTTACTATCGCAGTCCATTTTAAATTTTTCCAGACAGCTGGCTAACTGTGTCGCTGTCACCTTAAAAATCATATCTTGAGTTTCACAACTCGAAAATCAGTTTCGTGATTTTTCCCTGAAACTAGACTCCTATGTCCATCTACATATTTTTTTCTAGAATTTTCGGTCGGGCCAATTAGTACAGTTTATTAGTTAAATTCGCCCCTGTTACAGGGTACGACTACACTGACCTTCATGCATTACAATTCGGATATCTCCCTGTACAGGGCTTCAATACTGATTCCGTTTGTTTCTATAGAAACTAGACTCAGAGAGGAATCTATAAATATATGGCATGACTCCTAATTATCTCTGGTTAATTATAATGAATTTCCAAAGTCGGAACAGGGAATCCAGAAACTGTTCTGGCCCTGTCTCACGAAAACCTAATTATCTCTTAACATACCACTCATATGACCGTTTCGTTTCTTCCATATGAAAGTGGATTCATCGAGGTTAATTTAAATAATTTATTCACTATTTAATTCTATTCCTACTATTTTAGTGATTTTCCAAATCTACATCACTGCTGCTGTCAGCATCTGCCTTTAAGGTAGACTTTACCTATTTCATAGTTTCCATGATTCAACTAGCCCTTTTAGCATAAATAGCACAAATTATGATAGTGATTAACCATTCCCATGGCCAATACTTGTTAAGCATATCCACACCTCTCAATAACCATATCCATACCAAATGATTATAACATTATGCTCAAACATATATAAGCCATTTTCGCATGGCTATCCAAAATTATACAAATCCAAAGGGTCCATGACCCACTACAAAAAGGGTAGTCCTATACATGCCATTTTCAGAGTTCAACCAAAAGTGTACCAAAAGGGCTTTGATAGTGTGGACGACTTCGACTTCAATAATCCCGAGTCCGATAGCTGACGAACCAAAATCTATAAAACAGAGATTCAAAGAACGGAATAAGCATTTAATGCTTAGTAAGTTTTAAGCAAGACAAAGTGTTCTCAATCACTATTATTGGTCATTCATTTCAACTGTTCGATGACGTTAATCTAGAGCTTCATCTCGATCTATAATATCATTAAATGCAACACTTGACTGCCACATATATACTTTCGAATAATAATGACCTAGATGGTCAAATATTTCCAAAGCACATTCTCACATTTGGAGTTATAATATTAATCACATTTACCTGCCTCTTTGATACTGATAATTCACCTCGAAATCACTCCACCGATGAGTAAGTAATACGTACCTGAACATCTTGAATACATAATACTTATTTGATGGTAACTTAATGCAGATACTCAATATCAAAGTCTTACTTGAATCCTAGCATTTAGCCGTCGGGTCTTTAAAGCTCGGATATAGTACGAGCACGAAGCCTACGGACATTAATCAAGATAATACTCTCGCATAAAGCCTGCGGGGTTTTAACCCGGATATAGTACTGACACAATTGCCCTTCGGGACTTATCACATTTATACACTTTCACATCCATCACGTTGGCCACTCGGCCCTGTCACATATATACACTTTCACATTCATCACATCGGCCATTAGGCCTCATCACATATATACACTTTCACATTCATCACATCGGCTATTAGGCCTTATCACATATATACACTTTCACATTCATCACATCGGCCATTAGGCCTTATCACATATATATACACTTTCACATTCATTACATCGGCCATTAGGCCTTATCACATATATATACACTTTCACATTCATCACATTGGCCATTCGGCCTTATCACATATATACACTTTCACATTCATCACATCGGCCATTAGGCCTTATCACATATATATACACTTTCACATTCATCACATTGGCCATTCGGCCTTATCACATATATACACTTTCACATTCATCACATCGGCCATTAGGCCTTATCACATATATATACATTCACATCACAATTATCCAAATATACTTCACATATCACATATACTATCATGTATACACTTTGTCTTGGCCGAATCTACATTAATCATTTCCCAATGAATAATTCAATTTCACGCCATACTATCATTTCATATTCGAATACTCATAAACTTACAATTTCACAAATTTTAATATAAAAGATCCATCTAACACTCATGTATCGTTTTACAATATCACGATTTAGAATTCACGTATGGGTTTAATCAATAGCTTATGAGTAACTAAAACAAGTTTTATCCATGTTTACAACAAAATCACATATTCACTACGAGCTGTTTTCCTGAGCAATGGTCACTAAATTATTTATAACCGGAGCTACAAAACTCCAAATCACTTGCTGTTAATTTTTCCTGAATATAGACTCGTATATCTTCCATCCATAAAATTTCCAGAATTTTAGGTTTGGCCAATCAATACCAGATTTTTCTTAAATTTTCCCCTGTTTCACTGTTTGACTAATCTGACCACTCTTCACTACGAATCAAATTTCTCATTTTACAGAATTCAAAATGTGTTGTATTTGATTTCATTTGAAACTAGACTCATTAAGGAGTCTAAGCATATAAATTTTATCTTATAACCATTTTTGTACAATTTATAATGATTTTCTAAAAATAGAACAGGGGATTTCGGAGTCATTCTGACACCGTCTCACACAACTTTAAATATCTCTTTATAGGAAATATGTTTGCTCACAAGGTCTCTTTTATAAGAAACTAGACTAGGTAAGCCTTGATTGCATATTTTATTCAGCCTATAATTCCACACCAACAATTTATAGTGATTTTCTAAAATCACGTTACTGCTGCTGTCCAAAGCAAAATATTACAATTTGCTATTAACTTTCCATGTCCAAACACATATGAACTTACCATTTGAGTTTAAGACATATCATGGCCACATCATATCTTATTAAATCAACTCATTATGTCCTATTATGATTGAATTTACTCAACGTTTAATCACTTAAAACTTACCTCGGAAGCGGTTGACGACTAGATATCCACGGCTATTCGTCTACTTTCTCTTTTCCCCTATCCGACTTTGATCCTCTTTGCTCTTGGGCTTAATTAACAAAATTTAAACTATTTTAATCACCTTGTTATATCATTAAAAACAACAAGGTAAATCTTCTCAATGAAACTCATACATAAGGCAACACCTCGATACATCTGCACACATTCAGTATTTCATAAAAACCATCCCAAATACATTTACCTAGGTATCACCATGTCGCCTTATATACATATACTAGTTATGTGGTCAATTTTTCCGATGACCTATGCATATAACTAATTACACCTTTAATAATATTCACAAAGCCGATTATCCACATGACTACCTTAGCATATTATTAGTTAGCTTCTTATCCAAATTTGCCATAAAGAAAATTAACTCATATCCCCTCAAGTGCATAAGCAATTGCATCCAAAGGACACTTTAAATGCATGTTATGAAGGTAACCGAATGCACATATATTTATACCAAGGCATCATATACTTCAAACCAACTATCAAGGCATAAAGCCGAACCTTCAAAATCAATTATCAATACACGTTCAAACATGCCCTCCTACAAATATACAAGTTCTCCCTTGGTTAAACTAAATCATGCTTTAAGGTTTAATGTTCATCTTTAACACAATTACCACACTTCAAACTAAATTTTCAGCTTCATATATCCCACACCATATTTTTTTTCCATGCTCAATTTCCATGGCCGAATGAAATTATGCCCTAATTCATGAACTTAAACAACATTGGCCAACTTTCCAAGCTCATTTGAGCCATCAAGCACATTTAGTATGTTCATACTCAACTAGAATCAATTATCCTCCCAAAATCATCAAACGTACAAAATATACCCCATTAAGCTCATGACCGATTGCTACATGCTTCATGAACACAAAAATTTTCACATGGGTCTTGTTGCAAGCTTCAAAACCAACCAAAATTCACAACTTTTCAAAGAAAATAACATGAACCTTACCTTATTTGAAGCCTTCTTTTGCCGAATGCCCTAAGCTCAAAGGTTTCTATTTTCTTTCTCAACTCACGGCAAGAAGAAGAAGAAAATGGCCTTGTTATTTTCACCTCAAACATGTTTTTTCATTTATTTCATTAACTTTTATTATATTCTTTCTCCCATAACACACTAACACAACATGTTTCCAACATGTCTCACCCCAAAACATTTTGTCCACTCTCATGCTCATGGCCGGCCACTACTAATTAGGGGGGAAATTGACATGCAAGTCCACCCTTTTTATTTCATGCACTAATAGATCCTTATGTTTTGACCTATCACATTTCAAAAGTGTCACACATAAGTCATATTGACTAAATTCACATGCAATTTACTAAATCAAAGCTTAAAACTTTCACACATTCGTATTCACATATAATAGTCATAAAATATGACGGCTAATTATTTTTATGACTCGATTTTGTGGTCCCGAAACCACTTTTCGACTAGGGTCAAATTAGGGGTGTCACATCACCATACATGTAATGTCTCCAAAATTTTAAAGTGAACACCACAACGGCTAGCTTTAGATCATGCGTGAGGTATTTCCGTTCATGCAGTTTTAATTGTCGACATGCATATGCAATCAACTTACCTTCCTACATTAATACACAACCCATTCTATTCAGACAAGGTCAAGATTGGTGCTTCGGTCAACATCACTTTCAACTTTTCAGAGCTTTCCTGACACTTGTCATTCCACACAAATGGCACGTTCTTTTGTAAAAGCTTCATCTTCGGTAGGGCTATTTTGTAAAACTCATTCACAGGTCTCCTATAGTAGCCGAACAAACCAAGAAAACTTTGAATCTTTGATAAATTTTTAAGTGCTTTCCAATGAAGGATAGCTTCAATCTTTTTTGGATTAACAGAAAGTACTTAGGCTGAGTTAATGTGTCTCAAAAATACTATTTCAGACAACTAGAAGTCACACTTAGTTAGCTTTCTGTAAAGTTGCTTCTTTCATAACACTTGTAATACCATTATCATATGTATATTGTGCTTAGCTTCTAACCTTGAATAGATCAAGATATCATCAATGAATATCACTAATATGCTATTCATAAGATCCATGAATGCCTCATGAGTGTTTTTCAATCTGAATGGCATCACCAGAAATTCATGGAGATCGTATTGCATATGAAACACTATTTTTGGTACATCACTAACCTTCACCTTTAACTGGTAATATCTTGATCTCAAGTCAATCTTGGAAAAAGATCGAGGCACCCTTCAAATGGTCAAAAAAATCATTGATACACGGTAGAGGATGTCAATTTTTTATTATAAGCATATTCAGTTATCGATATTTAATATAATGTCGTATTAATCCATTTTTCTTCTTGACAAACAACCCTGGAGCTTTCCAAGGTGATAAATAGGACGTGTAAAGTCATGATCTAGAAAATCTTTCAACTAATACAGGAGTTGTACTACGAAAAACTTTTATCACAAATTCTACTTCTTGGTCAAGAGGAAATCCTGGCAGTTCCTCAGGGAAGACATTTGGAAACTCACACACCATCCGAATATTGCTTATTTGACCATTATTCGAGCCTGGATTAATAATATAGGCTCGAAATACTTCATAACCTTTGTTCAAGAGTTTATTAGCTCGATTTAGTGAAATGATTCTAGTTGAACTACTCGATCTGATGCTACTCACTTCTATTATCCCACATTCCAGATTCTCAACTGATAAGTTTTTCTTTTGATAGTCCAAAATTACACCATGCTCTATTAACCAATTCATTCCCAAAATTACATCAAAGTCACCAAACGACATGGTTAGCAGATTGAAAAGAAATGATATGTTCTGGATCTTTAATTGACACCGTTTACAAACTTGATTAACAAGTACAATTTGCCTTAATAGACTCGATATGACCATAGCAACATTTGACATTTCTGAATTCAAATTACCTAATTTTACAAAATAAGAAGTCACATAAGAATGGGAAGAACTAGTATAAATTAAGACATATATAGGTTTGAGCATACAAAAATACCTACTACAAAACTTGTAGTATTGTCTTTTTCTCGAGTGCGAACCACATATGCTCGTGTTGTAGCTCTAGCCTTAGATCTCTGTACTATAGACTCAGTCCCTTTGTTTGAGCTACCTCTCGATATAGAACCACCACGTGGATTTCCCTACCACTTAATTGTTGGATCTAGTACCCTAAGTGTAGTAATTTCGTCTAAGTACACTTGTAATTTTTTTGAATAGATTGATTAATAAAATTATTCATGAATTACATTAATAATTTGTATATTTTCCTCATGTGGTTTTTGAATGTAAATAAAAATAGAAGAAAATGTTGTTCATTAGTTGTCTAATGTTTAACTAATACTAAGTGGTATTACGTGGTTGGATCACAATACGGAAAGACAATTTATATTAGTAGACGAAACTAATCATGTCCTTACAACTTATATTAATAGATGAAACTAATCGTATCCTTAGTCAAATCGAAAATGAACAAATTGATTGAAAGATTAATATGTCGTCTATC
Organism: Gossypium hirsutum; assembly: GCF_007990345.1. Classification (NCBI taxonomy): domain Eukaryota; kingdom Viridiplantae; phylum Streptophyta; class Magnoliopsida; order Malvales; family Malvaceae; genus Gossypium; species Gossypium hirsutum. Next base: position 57,193,361 of record NC_053433.1, on the reverse strand, counting down.
AAGTTCAATTGGGGAGATGCATTACCTTGGGCATCGAAGTGGATGACTCCTAGAAGATAGACATAGATGTGACTAGTTGCACTAACAGTACATCGAACTAGACCCAAGAAGAATAGATCCTAGTTTTTTTTATAGATTTATTCACTTGTGATGTTCATATTGTGGCATACCTAAATCTTGAGTGTATGAAGACCCATGTATGTGTGACATGTACACTTTGATGTAAGTAAAAACCTGAGTTCGAATAAATAAGGAACCGAAAGCTAGTGCGTTGGGTGTATGACTTCTGCAATATGTAGCATCATTCACAATAATGGAATTCATAGCCCAAGACATGGATAAATGATATCCTCTCATTGGCATTACATGATTGATGAAAAGTAAACGTGACCATGTGTTGTTCATCTTTCTAATAAATGTCTTGAATACTATTTGATAGTAATTGACTTTTCATGAAGAAAGATGTAATGGTTACCATGAGATAAAATAAATTCATATTAGGAGAGTGGATATTATCCCAAAGAGATTAAGGATATCCTATGAGGGTAACACACTTATGGAAAGATCATTAGATGATGAATAATCGAGTTGCTTTCCTAATGTTACACAATTGGGGAGAGCTCAGTCACGAAACAATAGTGGAATGACTTCATGACTAAATGAGTTTATAATTCATAAGCCAAAAGCTAAAACTTAATTATAAACCCTTTTGAGCCTCAATCACATATGTCCAATTGGTCCCTCTGCTAGCTCGTTGAACCTAGAAATGAATTGTATGTTGAATTAAAATGAATACAAATAGTGAAAATGAAAAAAATTGGAAATCATTTGGAAGTGATACTGGTTTTCACTATAATGAAAATAAAAATGGAGAAATGAAAACATTTGGAAATTATTATGGTTTTCTCGAAAATGGAAATGAAAATGGAGATATGGAATCATTTGGAAATGAATGTGGTTTTTTCCAAAATGAAAATGAAAAATGAAAAAATGAAATTGACCTGAAAAATGAATTTATGTTTTCGAATTAAATGAAGTTAAAAAATGGACATAAATAATTTGGTCATAGTGAACCTTTGAATACAAAAATATTAATTATATTTTCTTATAGATTCTTTTACGGTAAAGTCATCATGATTTTTAATGGAAATAGAATTGAGTTGAGAAAATTATCTAATTCAAAATATATTGAAGTTTTTTTTTTCAGAACTAGAAAAACAATTATTGGTTTGGATCATATTATAAAGTATTAGGTTAAAACCCCTAGAAGTACTTGTAATTGGACTTGGTATAGAAGAGGCCCAAAATCTCCTTATGTAAAAGGGTGGGACGACAAACCCTAATATTATTAACTAAGGTTGTCACCCCCTATACTCCTAGTAGAGTTAATTTTTCTAGTTGAAATAAACATATACAATTCAACAAGGGTTCTACCTTATCTCCTTATAAATAGGCGACACTATTAGATTTTATTCTCTAAGAATTAAATATATTTTTTGGAATAACGATTCTCTCAGTTTCCACTTGAGAAAAGATTTTTGTTTTCACATAAAAAAAGAAAACTATTTCTGGTTCTATGCTTGATTTGATTTGTTCGAGCCCACACTTAAAGTAGTTCATGGTACGAGAATAGCGGAGAAGATTGTAAGTTATGTTTGCTCAACTTAGTATTGGCAATTATGACAGCTTGTTAGTTGAATTAAGAATCAAACTTGTGTAACCTGTTAGTGAGTAAAGGCAAACCATCAAGTTACCACTAGTTTGTTACAACCTATTTCTATTCAAGAATGGAAATGGGAATGAATCACGATGGATTTTTTAATTGGTTTGCCGACTTCATCGAGTAAAAGAAATCCCATTTGGGTAGTGGTTGATCGATTAACGAAGTTTGCTCATTTTCTGGCAGAGAGAATTGATTGGTTACTTCAAAAGCTAGCTAAAGTTTCTATTCATGAGATAGATAGACTCGATGCCATGTCTTTGTCTATTATGTTTAATTGAAACCCTTGATTTACCACGAGATTCTAGAAACAGTTGCAAAAATCTTTATGTACGAGATTAATTTCAGCGTAGCGTTTCATCCTTAGTCAAATGGTCAATCAAAACGAGTAATCCAGATATTAGAAGATATGCTACGAGCCTATGTTATTGATTTTGAATCTGGCTAGGAAGTTATTTGCCACTAGTCGAATTAATGTATAATAACAGTTTCCAGTTGAGTGTTCAAATGGCTCTGTATGAAGCTTTATACGGTCGTAGGTGTAGAACACTTATTTGTTTCTCAGAATTGAGTGAAAGGAGAATCATTGAACCAAGATTGATTCAGTAAACTGAAAGCATAGTACAGTTGATCAGGGATAGATTGAAAGCAGCATTTGATAGGCAGAAATCATATGTTGATTTGAAACGGAGAGATATCGAGTATTTGGTAGTTGATAAAGTATTCCTGAAAGTTTCTCCAGGGAAAAAGGTTATGCGTTTTCATCGAAAAAGGAAATTAAGTCCCAAATTCATAAGGCTATATGAAATCATCAAACGAGTTGGATCGGGTGACATATCGCTTACCCTACTGTCAGAATTGCAAAAGATTCACAACGTATTTCATGTACCTATTATCAAGTAATATCATTCTGATTTGTCTCATGTAATTCCGGTGGAAAAAATTAAAATTCATCCTAATTTGTCTTATAAGGAGGAACCAATAAAAATCTTAGCTCACAAAGCTAAATAGTTGAAAAATAAATGCGTGCCACTCATGAAATTTTTTTGGCGCAGTTATAGTGTAGAAGAAGTGACTTGGGAACCAGAAGAAACAATGAGATCTTAGTATTCCCACCTCTTTCCATGTAAATTTCGAGGATGAAATTTCTTAATGGGGAGAATTGTAACAACTTGATTTCCAATGGTGTTGAAAAATACGATTTCAAGATCCTGTTTGTGTAAACCGAGTCTATAAATATTAAATAAATATATTTATGGAGTCTTTATATAGATGAACTTTTTATAGTTAATTTAGCCAAAATTGTGGTTAATTGTGGTCTATGGACTAGATTGTAAAATTCAATCGCTATATATTTTTAATTAGAAAATTAATTGAGGACTTAAATTGCAATTCATGAAAGGTTCAAATCAGTAATTAAACCATGTAAAAATATGTATTAGTGGATGGTGGGATTGTATAGTTATTAAATTAAGTAAAACAAGTTTTGTTTAATAAATTAAGGTTAATTAGCCTAATTAACAAACTTAATCAAACTATATAAATTAAAAATTGGTGGAAGGAGAGAGAACTATTTCTTCTCTAGCTGAATTGAAGAAGAGGAGAAAAATGCTTTACACCATTTTTAGGGTTTTTTAGTTTTAGCTTCAAAATTCAAGTAAGCCTTTAGTTATTTTGTTGTAATATTTATATATTTGAGGTCATAAGAGCTTTATTTAGTTGAACCATGTACCAATTTGTAAAATTGTTAAAGTTTTGAAAGTTTTCATTATTCAGAATTGAAAGTTTTAAGTGTTAAACAGATAGAAATTAAGCTTAGTTTAAGAAAAGGATTAAATTGTAAGCCTCAATTGATAGTTTCATACATTAAGGACCAAGCTGAATAAATTGTAAAATTTACAATACTAATAGTAAATAATAGGTCCCTAATGAAGAATAGTGAAATTGGATTTCAATTTGGAGCCTTAAATTGAAAGTTAGGTTAGTCCCAATTTTAGGGGCTAAATTAAATATATTGCAAAACTTGTACAAATTGATAATGGACTTTGAATTGGTTGATAGTTTTTAATTATATAAGTTTTATGTCAATCCATAGCAAACATCGGTCTGATTTTTTCGAGAGGGGAAGGAGAATCCAAAGTCGTCGACGAATAGTTTAGAATTTCTAGTTTGGATTTCTATGATTCGGGGCCAATTTAATTGTTGCATTTTCTTGTCATTTTACATCATATGTTGTGGAGGTGATTTATTTAGGATTACTTGAACTGATTTGATGTGTTTGAGATTGATCTCTAAGACGGACCTAAATTGAATAAAGTACAAAACTAAGAATTTGCTTGATATTTGATAATTGACATGGAATTGTGTTAAAATATGTTATATAAGTTATGAAATTGTAATATGTTGATTAATTGGTGATTATTGAATTCTAAACTGTACTGTATATAATGAACCAAAAATGGGATACCTTATTAGCTGATCGAAGTCGGATATAGTTAACAGGCCGTGGGGTAAGAATATTGTTCATAGCCATTGTTGCCGGGTAACCTAGGATGGTAGCTTATATGTACATTGAGTCATCTTTCCTAGGCAACCTGAGATGGTAGATTATATGTACACTGAGTCATCGATTCCAGGCAACCCAGGGTAATAAATTGATCAAGTTGAGAAAACCATTGTTGACAGGCAATTTGAGGTGGTGTTATGAATCATTATAGCGTCACCATTACTGGGGAACTCAAGGTGACGAATCTGTGTATCCATTTTGAATCCGTGTTGGTTAATAGGGTTATGAACGAATAAGTTGTTTAAATAAAATGTGATAAGATATATGCTATGGAAATACAAATTGAGAATTGGATAAAAAACGATCCCTAGAGACTGATCGTGTATTAAGGAGCCAATAGGCTAGAAAATGGCATAAATTGTGGTATGAAAAAAGAAGTATGTGCACATATATATATGTATGCTAAATATGAAAAATGATGATTATAATTTTAATTAGATAAAACAAGTAGAAATGAACTAATTGCCTTTAAAATGAATGTTATATGGAAAAATAATATGTATGCATATAGAATTGGTGTACTAACATGAAGATAAACATGTTAAATTGTGTTGGAAGATAAATAGCATAAAATTTGCATATGAGTTGATTAAATTTGAGTTGAATTTATTGTAAGCATTGACTTACATTAGTTTAATTTGTTTTTGAATAATAGGTTCAGCACTGAGTGATTTGCTTAGCGTCCAGTTTGTTTTCTGTGCACTGGTTAGGTTCAGTTCATGATCCCGATAGTGGACTTCAGCATCCAGTTAAAGAACCCAGACTCAACAATGTTTGTGTACCTCTTTCACTTGTTGTTTGGCATGTACCTAGGTTGTGTCTATTTTGTTACCAAATTATGTCCAAATCCACTTTTTCTTTAAGAATGTTAATGTAGGTATTGATTAGTTATGTAGTAATTGTTAGAGTATGCCCAAAGACCAATCATAAGATGATTGTAATCACATACTCGTTTAACCTTGTTTGTTAATATAAGGCATTGCCATCATTATTTCAATTTATTTTTCTGTGTGTGTAAATAAACTGATTAATAATAAATTTCTAAGAATAATATGATTATTCTTAAAAGGTCTTTAGTCAAGTATTATTGTGGGCTTGGATAATAATAATGTATTGATACTAATGTGTAATTGATTGATGAAAAAGTGTTGTCATTGACATAGGGATGTCACAATCAATATATGAGTATGTGTTAGAGAAAAACATACTGGACTATCCCGCTATGAGTATGTTTCTTGGATTATTATGTAAAATTCACAACATTGCTCATAGTGATAGCTATGTATATGATCCTCAGACTTGAGATTATCATTTCCCAACATCATGAGTCATATATTTTGATACAGTCAAATGTCTACCGTAACAAGTTGTACTATAAAGACTGATTTTGGGTATGCGACAATTTATGTAGTGGTATATGATTGATCAAGATAAGATTTGTCCCTCCTACATAATGAGAGTAATATTTTAGGCCACTTAATGGAGTGAGACTAGAAATGCATGGCCATGCTCAAATAAATTTATATGAGATATCACACTTAGTTGTTTATTGTGGTCTACTCAGAATTTCAAGAAATATGATATTGGACTATATAAGTGTGACTATTCCATTATTTATGTCCAATCTAGATATAAAGGATAAAATGATATAATACAAGAAATATTTATCATAGAAAGGTTATGTCAAATCATGACCTTTTGTAACTTGGGTAGCAATGATACATTGTTAGATGCTACTCATTGCTTGTAACATTAGAAATGTTCTAGTATTACTACTAACGTTACAAAAGCCTACAGGGTCACACCCTATGGTTGAAGCAAACAGAATCTGAACACAGTTGGTATTGTGTTTAGTTGTCACATGAATTAATTTAATTTGACAGTTCAATGTTAAATGCATCATATGTATAAACTTGTTTTACACAAATAAAGAACATAGTTAATATTAATATATTAATTTGATTCATTTGAAAATATTAATTGAATGTAGTTTATTGAAATTGTTAAAATAAATCAATGTAATAATAATTTCGATCAAAGAAAAAATATGGAACTTAATATTCTTTCAGAAATAATATAATATTTTTCATATGTTTCTCAAAAATGAAAAATGAATAATTTCATTTTTTTTTGTGATATTAAAGAAAAGGAATAATATCCCTTAGAGTGTGTAGGTTACCAAGTAAAAAGAAAGAGAGGGTCTAGCAACCATTTATTCTCTCTAAAAGGTTCAAGAGAGTTTTTACTATTCGTTTTTTACTAGGTAGACTACGTAGAGGCCGAGACGATTTTGTTGTGGCTTGGGATTGGCATCACGCAAGGGGGTCAAATCAAAAGGTATATTTTCGAACCTGTTTGAACCTGATTCTTTCCTACTACATAGATCCATGGTTTATGATTGTCGAAATAAGTTTCCAGTTGTGCTATGGGGCTTACCGGTGTTCCAATAGTAATAACTTATAAATGGTTAATAATTATGGTTGAAATGGCATAATCCTGTAAAGTTAATGATCTTGGTAATATAGGTGTGAATGTCTATGTTTGGATTGGATTATATTATAAGTTAGCTTATTACATATGACCCATTTGTATGTAATTGTATAAGATAGTGAAATGCATAAATTAGTGCATAGGAATGTCATATATTAGCTGAATGTGAAATGCATATGTTTGGTATTTGGGTTTCAAAATTTGCAAGTTGATTTCATTTACTCAACTTGGGAAGATAATCCACGATCCCCGCCTCAGTCTATGCTTTGTATTGCGCCAAGGCTTCAGTGTTATCTTTTTGGATCTTCTCTAGGTCCAACAAACGTTGCTCCTCCTGTGCTCTGATTTGATCCTCCAGCTGGCAAACCCTACCCTCAGACTATATCTTTAGAGAATTGTACTTAGACTCCCAGTCAGAGGCAGATTTTGTAGACTTCTACGTTTGGAAGGCTGTGGCCTCTTGCACCTAGCGGAGCTTAGCTAGTTCTTGATCTTTAAAATCCAAGACCATCACAAATTAGGCATGTCCAGCTTCAATTGCATTGCATCACTCGTAAAGAGCCCAACCAAGAAAACTACCTTCATCTATCTAGATATGGTGGGAGTCAATTAAATCCTAGAAAGTGGGTTTGTGAGTTTCTAAAGAAGAAGGTAAATCACATTCCTTCAGTGCCTAGGGCGAGTCACTCTCCCATTGTTGGTAAATCTCTATTGGAAGCTGACTCGCAACAAAATAGTCCCTACAAGGGAGTAAACTTGATGTCTCAACAGAAGGAGCGAGAGGATGTCTCAGTTAGTAGTAAGAGAGGGCAGCATAGAAGAGGCAAACTATGGAGTAAGTGTGTAACACCCCTATCCCGTAACCGTCGCTAGAATAGGTAAGGGGCATTACCGGACTTGTAACTCATGTCAGAACAGTAAAATTTTAAACTTTTTCTTGAAATAAAGATCGTTCATTTAAATAAGTACTAAGCACAACCAGAGGTAAAATTTAAACTTCACTAAGTAAACATTCAAAAGATGCCATTTTCGCATGGCTTATATACATTAACCAAAAATATTCTTTCGCCACTAGTCTATTCTATACATGCCATAAAATAATTCTAAACATAACAGTAACAAGCGGTGGATAGTGATAGTGTGACTAGTTGCTGACGATCCCTGAGCCTGTAGCTTCGCAATGAGATCTATAAAACAGAGGAAACAGAGTAAACAGAGTAAGCATTACAATGCTTAGTAAGTTTTAAGCAGTGTCAACAGATAACAATCAAATTATAACATAGTTGTTCGTATATTTTATTTCACTCTTCCTTCGGGCATACCATCCCTTTACCGAATATGCACAACTCATCATATACAATAGGCAGTTAAACTTTCACATAAAAGTGAGCTCATGTAACATAAATATATCGTATGATTTCACATAACCTCTCACACTGATCCGATGTCACATAATCATAGGAATAGTCTCATAGATTGCTCTCGTATGCATCACATAACTACCTTATGATTTAGTTCAAATCAAGCTCACATATAAACTTGGAGTACATGCCTGTTTAACCTTTCGCATTGAATATATTTATAAGCAATTCTTATTACGAAGTCTTATAGCTTTAACCTCTACTCGGATTATCGGCGAGACCTTTAGCTCAGACGAAATCTCCACACAAAGTTATCGGGTCTTACCCAGACAAAATCTCCACACGTAGTCATCGGGTCTTACCCGGACATAATCTCCACACGTAGTCATTGGGTCTTACCCGGAATATATTTCCAAGTTTCATGTACATTTAATCACATGTTACAACATTCACATCGACTGTCATATTTGTAATTCATTTGCCTCATCAAATATCTAATAATACACACCTTTCACATTGGTCGTTCGGCCACAATATACGCACATCGCCTACATATTTCACACTAGCCATTCGGCTTTACCACATATACATATCTCATATATATATCTCACATTAACCATTCAGCTTTACCACATATGCATATCTCATACATATTTCACATTAGCCATTCGGCTTTACCACATATACATATCTCATACATATTTCACATTAGCCATTCGGCTTTACCACATATATGCATGTTCATATTCACCACATTGGCCATTCAGCCTTATCACATATATGCATGTTCACATTCATCACATTGGCCATTCGGCCTTATCACATATATGCATGTTCACATTCATCACATTGGCCATTCCGCCTTATCTCATATATGCATGTTCACATTCATCACATTGGCCATTCCGCCTTATCTCATATATGCATGTTCACATTCATCACATAAAATCCTAAATCAAAATATAAATTTTCATGTATTCACATCACAATTATCCAAATATACTTCACATACTACATATACTATCATGTATACACTTTGTCTTGGCCGAATCTACATCAATAATTTTCCAGTGAATAATTCAATTTCACGCCATACTATCATTTCATAATCGAATACTCATAAACTTACAATTTCACAAATTTTAATATCAAAGATCCATCTAACACTCATATATCGTTTTACAATATCACGATTTAGAATTCACGTATGGGTTTAATCAATAGTTTATGAGCAACTAAAACAAGTTTTATCCATGTTTACAACAAAATCACATATTCACTACGAGCTGTTTTTCCTGAGCAATAGTCACTAAATTATTTATAACTAGAGCTACAAAACTCCAAATCACTTGACGTCAATTTTCCCTGAATATAGACTCATATATCTTCCATCAATAAAATTTCCAGAATTTTAGGTTTGGCCAATCAATACCATATTTTTCTTAAAGTTTCCCCTGTTTCACTGTTTGACTAATCTGACCACTCTTCACTACGAATCAAATTTTTCATTGTACAGAATTCATAATGTGTTCTATTTGATTTCATTTGAAACTAGACTCATTAAGAAGTATAAAAATATAAATATTATCTTATAACCATTTTTGTACAAATTATAATGATTTTTCAAATACAGAACAGGGGATTTCAAAGTCATTCTGACACTGTCCCACACAACTTTAAATATCTCTTTATAGGAAATTTCTTTGCTTCCACGGTCTCTTTTATAAGAAACTAGACTAACTAAGCTTTGTTTACATATTTTATTCAGCCTATAATTCCACACCAACAATTTATAGTGATTTTCTAAAATCACGTTACTGCTGTTGTCCAAAGCAAATTATTACAATTTGCTCTTAAATTTCCAAGTCCAAACACTTATGAACTTACCATTTGAGTTTAAGACATATCATGGTCACATCATATCTTATTAAATCAACTCATTATATCCTATTATGATTTAATTTACTCAATGTTTAATCACTTAAAACTTACCTCGGATGTTGTCGAACGATTTCGGCGGCTATTCGATCACTTTTTCCTTTCCTTTATCCAACTTTGGTCCTCTAAGCTCTTGAGCTAATTCAAACAAATTTAACTTATTAAAGTCTCATTATGCTAGCTTATGACCGAATATGACAAGGAGTTTGATAGGTCAAATGGCCACCTTTAGTTCAAATACAAAATGGTCATACGCATTTTTAATCACATTGAGCAATTTAATACAATTAATCTAACATTTCCTCATGTGCACCTTTATGACCGAAAACACACATCATTAACCTCATATCAATTACTAAGCACTTTAGCAATTTCTCCTTGAGCCGATTATCCAAGTCAAGATAGATTCATCATCATGCTTACCTATAACTGAACACATGCAACACCAATCCATCTATTCATTCATGCATGCATCTTATTCAAGCATGTATATCTACAACCAAATTCATCATATAAATAACTATGAATTTACTCAAACAATCTCAATACCACACATGGTGCTCAAACCCTTTTTCAATTTCAAAACTCGGCTAGTACAACTATATACACTAGTAAATCAAACACTAACATTTGCACTTCACCTTACTACCATTTCTCATCCAAATAACGTGAACAACAACCATATTTCTCTTCTACTTCCTACCATGGCCGAATGCATCAAAACACCATACCATTTCAATTTTGGTCATGGTTAAACAAAGAACTTAATGTCTAACTCAAAAATACTAAAAAGAAAATTCAAAAGTCATCAATCCACCATCACATGTATCATTACAAAGCTTCACTTTTAGCATGCAATTGACATCAACACCAATCCACCTTAGCCGAATATCATCTCCATGACATAGCAAAGATTTGAACCATGGGCTAGGTAGAACTCAAGCTAACAACTAAAAGCATGCATGAATCTCATGGAACAACATCAACATACCTTAACCTTGATACAAGTATGGCCGAACCTCTTCCTAATCCTCTTCCAAGCCGAACATGAAGCAAGAGAGCACCTTCCTTCTTCCTTCCTCCTTAGAACTTTCGGCCAAAAAAAATGTAAAAGGATGGACACTCTTTTTTTTTCTCCTTGTTTTCATCATTTTCCCTTCCATTATTTTATCACCATGCTCCTTATTTTATCATTCCTCCCATGAAACACCAACATAACATGTTTATGACATGTTTTGCCCATCACACTTTGTCCACCCTATTTGTCATGGCCAGCCACTACTAATTAGGGGGGAAATTGACATGCAAGTCCACCCTTTTTATTACACGCACTAATAGATCCTTATGTTTTGACCTATCACATTTCAAAAGTGTCACACATAAGTCCTATTGACTAAATTCACATGCAATTTACTAAATCGAAGCTTAAAACTTTCACACATTCATATTCACATATTTTAGACAATAAATATCATATTCAAATAATTTGGTGACTCGGTTTAGCGGTCCCGAAATCGCTTTCCGACTAGGGTCACTTTAGGGGTGTCACAAAGTGTACTAGGTGGACTTTAAGTAAGGGGAGAGACACCAACAATAGTGGCGATAGACTCAGCTTAAGTCTCGTAATGAGCCGAAGGAATGGGCAAAGTAAGCTCCCTCTTAGATGTGACTGGTCCCTTGCCTCTTCTACGATGAATCAGCTTACTTCCATTACTCTCCTCTGTACTACAAGAGCCCCCATCACTCTTTAGTCTCTTACAGTTGCTATAACCCACCTGCACCCTTGCATCAGCATCATCAATGGCCTTTAGATTCCTCTCCATGATAACATCCACATCCATGCTATTCAAAGCTTGAGAAGTAGTGGACGATTAAGCAAAACCTGTAAAATAAAAAATAGGATCAACTATACAAGGAACAAAATCTTCATCTAAAAGACTCACCCGTAGACCTTATAAAAGGGATGGACTAGGGGCATATGCGTAGCATGTAGTATGAATAAAAGAAGTTTGAAGGTTCCTTCTTCCTCTAGACCAAAAATAATGACTAAGTCATTAGAAACCTCAGAAGTGTTTTTTGAAGGTCTATAACCATTGGGGTTGTGATTATCTAATAAAAAAAAACATTTCTGGTAGTAATGAGATCCTCTAACACAAGAGAGCAACCCAACCTTAAGTGGTTGAACTGATCTTTCGCGATCTCATTATCCAGTTGTTGCATGTGGGTACAAACATGCTTTAAGGGAATAGACCATTGGGTCGGGAACCCGAACCCACCCCTTAACCTACACCTCACTTAACCTACACCCGAATTAGGCCTAGTCAGAACAGTGGTCTCGAGACCACAAATTCGACACAATAAATTTTTTTTATTATATTTTAATTGCCTAAAATTTCACGGGATGATTTCGTGAAAATTTTGTTTGAAAATTTTGACGTTTGGGCACTCAATTTGGTCAAAAGGACTAAATTGTAAAAAGTGAAAAAGTTGAGTTTTACATGTTAGAGGTGTCTAATTGTTATGAAATTTTAAATTGGAGGCCCTTAAATGGTAATTATACCATTGGATAATTTTTTGGGCAAAAATGGACATGAAATGGGTAAAATAGAATTTTTTAAGTAAGGAGCATTTTGGTAATCTAGTAATTAAAATGAATTAAAAAAAATTAAACGCCAATTTTTGTCCATCTTCTACCCCATGGCCAAAAATTGCATGGAGAAGACATAGCTATGGTTTTCCAAGCTTCCAAGTTCAATTGTAAGTTCGTTCTAGCCCCGTTTTTAATGATTTTTATGTTTTCAAAATCGTCGTAACAAGATCTACTCATTTCTACCCATATTTTGAGCTAGGGTTTATATTTAAAAATTTACCCATGGATGACATGCATGTTTTTTGATGTCTAATGGTGGAAAATGAATGCTCGGTGTGTAATAAATGACTTTTACTAAGTGATTTTCGATGAAATTGTAAAAAAGGACCGTTTTGCAAAAGTTACAAATTTTGTCATAAAAATGTGATTTAGTGGAAATTAGGGGCTGCTATAGTTATGAAAATGATTTGGCTAGGCTTAAAATGCAAGGAAATTGGATAAAAATCATTTTACGAGCCTTGGGGCAAAAGTACAAATATGTGAAATTTAGGGGTCAAAAAGCAAATTTGAAAAAAATATGATCTTTGGACCCATATGAATAATGTGTCTATTTTTCAAGCTAAATGTGATATTATAGATCAAGGAAAATAAGATTCGGGCATAGATTGGGAATGAATAAGATTATGGACTAAATCGGAATAAATAGTTGTGCTCGCATCCAAGGTAAGTTTGCATGTAAATAATATAATGATTCCTTTTATGTTTTTATACTTCTTTATTATATGGGATGTGGCTACCTATTTAATGATCATTTGATGTAAATTATGAATCAAAATAGACTATGATGAGTTTGTTAAATGTTAAAAAGTTAGGAATTTCTTGGTTGAACCTTCGGAATAGAAATGATACGAATTATCCATTGTTAGAACACATGTGTAGTGCTATTTGCAGGCTACTATGTGTTTAAGATGATTTTAGGTCACGTGTGTAGTACTAAGTGCAGGGTACTACGTGTACCAGATAGTTAGGTCGCATGTGTAGTACTAAGTGCAGGCTACTATGCATACCCAACAACTTCAATCACGTGTGTAGTACTAAGTGGAGGCTACTACTTGTATCAAATGGTTAGGTCACGTGTGTAGTACTAAGAGCAGGCTAATACGTGTACTAGATAGTTAGGTCGCATGTATAGTACTAAGTGCAGGCTACTATGCGTACCCGACAACTTCAAATCACGTGTGTAGTACTAAGCGCAGGCTATTATGCATACCCAACAACTTCAATCACGTGTGTAGTACTAAGTGTAGGCTACTACATGTACCAGATAGTTAGGTCACATGTGTAGTAATAAGTGCAGGCTACTATGCGTACCTGACAACTTCGATCACGTGTTTAGTACAAAGTATAGGCTACTATGTGTATCAGATGGTTAGGTCACGTGTGTAGTACTAAGTGCAGGCTATTTCGTGTACCGAATTTTTGGTCGCATGTGTAGTACTAAGTGCAGGCTACTATGAGTACCAGATAGCTTCGGTTACAAAGGTGGTAATATGTGCAGGCAACCGTGTATCTGTTATTATTCCGATGAGTTCAATGGGAAATCGACTAAGTGAAAATACATGTGAACATGACCATGTGATGAATAAGTGCAGGTATATGTCTGTGGAAATTTATGAGCAATATACTTAATTGTTGAGAGAACTTTCAGTAAGATGGAATGGAGTAAGTGAAATTATGTAAGAGTGAAATTTGTAAAAAAATAATTTTGGACAGCAGCAGTTGCATAATTTGAAAAATCACTAAAAATAATGGAAACCGAATTAGATGTTGAATAAGATATGAAATTAAATATGTTTGAGTCTATTTTCATTATAAAGTAAACGGTATAAGAAAAATATTTCAAATTATGAGATATTTGAATTTTTGTGAGATAGGGTCAGAATGATTTTGGAATCCCCTATTTTGAATTGGAAATATCATTAAAAATTGTAAAAAAATAATTATGGGTTATAATTTATATGCTTAAAATACTTAATGAGTCTATTTTCAATAGCAATAGACAGGAACATTAATCAAAACCGGTACTATGAGATAATTTATTTTTAGTAAAGAAAGGTCGAAGTTGTCAAGCAGCAGTATAAGGGTAATTTTAAAGAATAAAATATACTTATTGGCAAGACCAAAAATTCTGAAAATTTTATGGTAAAAGGATACTTTAGTATAGTTTTAGGGAAAATTTACGGATCTTAATTTGAAGTTCTGTAGCTCTAGATATAAATAATTTAGTAACTATGACTTGAGAAAATAACATGACCAGAAAATAAGTAAAAGTGTAATTATGATTATATTTCCATGAAATCATGTTGATAATTTGCTTATTATTTTCATATGGACTTAATAAGCTTTAAGCTTCCTTCCTCCTTTCCATTTCTTTTAGTGTTGTCAGGTCGGCTCGGGGTTGGAGATCGTCGGAGGCAGCATCACACTATCAAGCCAATATCTTTGGAATATTGTTACATATGTTAGAATTATCAAGTGAGTGGCATGTATAGGGACCTAGTTCTATGAAAAGTGTTATTATGATTTGGCCAAATATATTGGCCTATTTTGAGCTATTGTATATGGCCATGAGATGTGGCTCATATTGATTATGGCTTGCAAGTATAGCTAGTCAAGTTATGATTTATTGCTTAAGATGTGAAGATATGATTATGTTTGTTTGTCATGCATGGTTTGCAATATGTCATGTGTTTTGAATGCATGTTTTATAACCATGAATTAAATGTGTAATATGGAGATAAATAATAATTCTTTAAACATGGAAATTTGATGATAAGTTGAAATAAATTGGCACAAAGATAACTACGGTATGGCTAGTCTTGGCTTACATGCATGTTGATAGGTAAATTATATGTTTGTATCATAATTGAGGATGTTGAATGCCCTTGGATTCATGTATATGTGTGTGCATGTAAGGGTAACAACAAGGCTTGGAAAATAGCGTAAGAGTTTACTACATTGGATGATACACGGCCGTGTGCCATCAGGCCGTGTCTTGTGTGACCCTGTTTCATAAGAAAAATTTCCAAGTTTTTTTCAGAGCTTTTCAAGTTCTCGGTTTAGACCTAAACCCTTTCTAAAGTATGTTTTGGGCTTCGTAAACCCAAATAAGGGACTATGTGCATGTGATTGAATGTTTTAAAATATGAATAAAATTTTATGGCTCAGTTTGCATTATTGTTTGCATTTAAGCCCGTTAATGCCTCATATCTTGTCCCGACATCAGACATAGGTTGGGGGTGTTACATTTAGTGGTATTAGAGCTATGGTTTAGTCGATTCTCGGACTAACCTAGCATGAATGAGAGTCCAGCTATACATGCCACCAATCCGTGATAGTGTAATGTCTCTCAACGCGAATGAGAACCATCTTGTTTAGATAGAGGTACTCTTCATCCGAGCTACACCGACCATGTTAAATGTGATGCAAAGGTATTTGAGTAAATTACAGTTATGATGAGCCTAACTCAGAAAAGTATGAATAAAAGTTAATGATATGTACGTGATAACATGTGAGATGAAAGTTCATATTGTGATGAGTACCTATGCTTGTTTGATATTCACATGATGTTGTGCACTTGATTTACTTGATTAAGTGATTGTGACAAATAGAAATTCATGAAGGTATGAAGAAAATATTCATAATAACATGATACGGAAAAAATGTCATTGTCCCAATTGAACATTGAATGTTGATGGATTGCAATGATATGTTTAAATGAGATAAAGGAATACATTATGATAAGCTTATCTATGTTCAGTTGATAGGTCTATGATATATATGATCGATTTGCTCTAGCGAATGTATGTATTTTGGTAACTCACCAACCTTATTGATGGAACAAATGTTCGTGTATACTTGTTTGGATAATTATAATGGGCAACTCGTATAGTTTAAGTAAATGTGCTAAAATTGATTGAATTGAGTTATATGATGGTAATGATATGTATAAGATGATGTGCAAGATAAAAGTTTTGATTATGACATACTTATCCATGTTTGTTTGGCCCTCATAAGATGTTATGTGCACGGCTTTTTTGATTGGATGAATGTGATAAGTAAAGTTATTCAGAATCCATAGAATGCATGCATAAATGCACTGGTTTAAGTAAGATAAGTGGAAGGTTCATGCCATACAGGTGTGAATAATAATTTACTAGAAGTCGATGATATGTTTGTAAAAATGTTGCTAAGATGATGAAATAATGTTATATGTATATGTGTATAAGAGACGATTTAGGGACCTTACGACCCCACTCCCTACCAGAGTGGTGTTTTGTAAAGGATTTTATAAGATTAGTGTTGAATAAGCTCACAAGTATGAGACCAAGGAGTTCAACTGTACAAATGATTATAACTATGATAAGAGATTAATTGGATTGATAAGTAAAAACAGAGCTAGTAGAGTGCGATGTCGAGAAACGTATTAATTGGAATTTCTTCAAAATCGATCTTCTTTAATGAAAATCATAATGTGGGATTTGTAATGATAGAAATAGTTGGAGGAATAAATCTTGAAATGTAAGATATCTAAATGTCGTAATTATAGTATGTAGATTATGACTGTCTCTCTTGAGGTACTCTATGAGTTCATTTACTCTTGGAAGTATTACTGGGCCTATCTATTTTTAGATAAATTTTTATCATGCGAAAATGTTTTCTAATTTTGGAATAAGATGAAAGTATTGATAGTTTGACTGGTATATAATCTGTATTGCTCTATTTTCCCTCTGGCATTCTATTACATTCCATCTGTTGGGATTTTATGAGAAAATGCACATGATGCCATGATTCTATTTCTTCTAATTGATATTCTATTCGATATATATATAAGGGAAGGGAAGGTACATTATCCTTGTTGCATTTAATTCCAGTGGGCTTGAATGATGTATTCTTTTGGACTTCTTTCCTTTGGGAAATTATCAAAATCTTCCATATTTTCTTTTGAGCTTTGTTCTTTCACTATGATATTGTATCTTGGATTTCTCTATCTTGGACTTCTTAATCCTAGTTCTCTTGTTATCTATATTTCGGAATTTATTAATCACGACTCATATCTATAGTGTGTTCTTCAGTTGTAATAATCATGTCAAGTGTGACTATGCTTCTGGTTTGATTATAGTAATGTGGTAATTCTAGTATCTAGATTTCTCTAAATCTTCGTGAAGGATTTGACATCGGCAAAGGCATAAATGGTGAAATTGATAGTTATAATTTGTATGGTGGATTTCTTCTCTCAAGTAAGTTAATCCCAATTGATCCCTTCAATTGAGATATCCTTGTTACTTGAATTAATGCTTTTGAAATGGTTTTTGATTAGTATGATAAGTGAACTTTGAATGATTACATATTGAATCGTTCTATTGATTGGAAGAGAAGATTTCTTGAAATGTCATTTATTTATGATTAAGACCGACTTCGTGGTTTAATCGGTATTGGTTACTGTTTGAAAGACTAAACGAGATATTCATGTCTAGGAATAAAATTTCATTCCTTTACGAGTAAAAGATGGATAGTTTGAATGAAAAGTGTATATTCCCTAGCAGACATTGATATGACTTAAAGTTGCTATGAATGATAATGTTACCGCCTTGTGAAAGTTGAATGGTCTATTGCATGTTAGTAAAGTTTAGAAAAGACGAGAACATTGTTAATCAGGACATTAGACTTGGTTTCGCCTACATCGGGCAAGAAATCATTGATTTTCAGTGATGTGTTGTTAAACGGATTGTGATACGTTTCGAGACAAAAAGGCAATGTGATAGCTTAATGTATCTGTTGTCATAGAAAGATTTGAGTTTGAGATAGTGTAGATGATCTAAGATTGTTGTTGTATGATCTTTAAGTAAAAGAAAATGTGGTTACAAGTGCTTGGGTAAAAAGTCCAGAGCTATTATAGAGAGTTTGCAAGAAAGCTCACGAGAGTAATGTGTTGGTGTTCAAGTTTGGAACTCGACATTTCTGATCTTTGTCTTTGATACATGAAATGTTATCAGGGTTAAAGTTGAATATCAAGTGATGTTAGAACGATTTTTGCCAGTGGTGGAAATTGAATGGAAATGAGAATGAGATATTATAGATTTCATATCAGGATTATTCTTATCTTTGAAAGAGAAAGATGTTATGTGACCTGTTGTTAAGTAATTGCTAAATCTGCAAATCATGTCGGTATGTACTGAATTTTTGTTCATCAGAGTTATGGAATTAAGTATCTTTGAGATTGTTGAATTTCTTAAAATGATAGTTTTTGTTAATTGGATTGAGATCTGAGATTTATATCTGAATTATTGAAAAAGCTAAATGAGGCTTTGAATTTTAATGATGACTAGAGGTTAATTAGTAAACTGTCGGGCTGTATAAATGATGGAGAACTTAAGGCCATGATGATCGAGCTGGCTATGCCATTTGAATCCGAGAGTATTCAAGTATGATATGCATATATATATATTCTATGAACGGTATGGGCTCAACCCTTGTCTACATGAATCCTCTGATAGAAGTCAAGATTCGGTTGATGTGTCTGTAACACAGAATTGTTCATGACTTTAGTATGAGAAATTAAAGAGCTAAGTATTAAGCATAGCCTGAGTAAAATTTCTTCAGCAATGATTATGAGATAGTGGAGTTTATGTGATAATTAAACCACTCTTCTGGTAAGATTTCCAGGGACGAAAATCCCTAAAGAGGGGAGAGTTGTAACATCCAGAATTAGGGCCTAGTTAAAAAGTGGTTTCGAGACCACAAATTTGACACAATAAAATTATTATTATATTTTTATGGTCTACAATTTCATGAAATTTTCGTTCGAAAATTTTGACGTTTGGGCACTCAATTTGGTCAAAAAGACTAAATTGTAAAAAGTGCAAAAGTTGAGTTCTACATGTTAGAGGTGTCTAATTGTTATGAAATTTTAAATTGGGGCCCTTAAATGGTAATTAGACCATTGGATAATTTGTTGAACAAAAATGGACATGAAATGGGTGAAATAGAATATTTTTAAGTTAGGGGCATTTTGGTAATCTAGTAATTGAAATGAATTAAAAACAAAATTAAAAGCCAATTTTTGTCCATCTTCTACCCCGTGGCCGAAATTGCATGGAGAAGACATAGCTAGGGTTTACCAAGATTCCAAGCTCGATTTTAAGTCCGTTCTAGCCCCGTTTTTAATGATTTTTACGTTTTTGAAATCCTCGTAACAAGATCTACTCATTCCTACCCATATTTTGAGCTAGGGTTTGTGTTTAAAAACTTACCCATGGATGACATGCATGTCTTTTGATGACTAATGATAGAAAATGAATGCTCGGTGTGTAATGAACGACTTTTACTAAGTGATTTTCGATGAAATTGTAAAAAGGACCATTTTGCAAAAGTTACAAAATTTGTCATAAAAGTGTGATTTAGTGGAAATTAAGGGCTGCTATAGTTATGAAAATGATTCGGCTAGGCTTAAAATCCAAGGAAATTGGATAAAAATCATTTTACGAGCCTTGGAGAAAAAGTACACATATGTGAAAGTTTAGGGTCAAAATGCAAATTTGAAAAATATGATTTTTGGACCCATATGAATAATGTGACTAATTATTAAGCTAAATGTGATATTATAGATTAAGGAAAATGACATCGGGCATAGATTGGGAATGAATGAGATTATGGACTAAATTAGAATAAATAGCCATGCACGCATTTGAGGTAAGTTTGTATGTAAATAATATATCGATTCTTTTTATGTTATTATATTTTGTTATTATATGAGATGTGGCTACCTATAGAATGATCATTTGATGTAAATTACGAATCGAAATAGACTATGAATGAGTTTGTTAATGTTGAAAAGTGAGGAATTCCCGGTTGAACCTTTGGAATAAAAATGATACGAATGATCCATTGTGAGAACACATGTCTAGTACTATGTGCAGGATATTATGTGTTTAAGATGGTTTTAGGTCACATGTGTAGTACTAAGTGTAGGGTACTACGTGTACCAGATAGTTAGGTTGCATGTGTAGTACTAAGTGCAGGCTACTATGCGTACCCGACAACTTCAATCACGTGTGTAGTACTAAGTGCAGGCTACTATGCGTACCCGACAACTTCAATCACGTGTGTAGTACTAAGTGCAGGCTACTACGTGTACCAGATAGTTAGGTCACATGTGTAGTACTAAGTCCAGGCTGCTACGTGTATCAGATGGTTAGGTCATGTGTGTAGTACTAAGTGCAAGCTATTACGTGTACCGGATTGTTGGTCGCATGTGTAGTACTAAGTGTAGGCTACTAGGCGTACCAGATAGCTTCTGTTACAAGGGTGGTAATATGTGCAGGCAACCGTGCATCTATTATTATTTCGATGAGTTCAACGGGAAATGGACTAAGTGAGAATACATGTGAACATGACCATGTGATGAATAAGTGCAGGTATATGTTTGTGGAATTTATGAGCAATGTGCTCAATTGTTGAGTGAACTTTCGGTAAGATGGAATGGAGTAAGTGAAATTATGTAAGAGTGAAATTTGTAATAAAACAGTTTTGGACAGCAACAGTTGTGTAATTTGAAAAATCACCAAAAATAAGATATTAAATTAAAGACGTTTGAGTCTATTTTCATATAAAGGAAACAGTGTAAGAAAAATAATTTCATATTATGAGATATTTGAATTTTTGTGAGACAGGGTCAGAATGATTTTGGAATCCCCTATTTTGATTTGTAAATATCATTAAAAATTGTAAAAAAATAATTATGGGTTATAATTTATATTCTTAAAATCCTTAATGAGTCTATTTTCAAGAGAAATAGGCAGAAAAATTAATCAAAACTCGTACTATGAGATGATTGATTTTCAGTAAAGAAAGGTAAAAGCTATCAAGCAGCAGAATAGGGGTAATTTTAAAGAATAAAATGTACTTATTGGCTAGATCAAAAATTTTGTAAATTTTATGGTAAAAATATATTTGAGTCTAATTTCAGGAAATATTTACGGATCTTAATTTGGACTTCTATAGCTCCAGATATAAATAATTTAGTAACTATGACTCGAGAAAACAACATGACCAGAAAATAAGTAAAAGTGTAATTATGATTATATTTCCATGGAATCATGTTGATAACTTGCTTATTATTCTCATATGGACTAACTAAGTTTTAAGCTTACTTCCTCCTTTCCATTTCTTTTAGTGTTGTGAAGTCGGCTCGGGGTTGGAGATCGTCGGAGGCAGCATCACACTATCAAGCCAATACATTTGGAATATTGTTACATATGTTAGAATTATCAAGTGAGTGGCATGTATAGGGACCTAGTTCTATGACATGTGTTATTATGATTTGGCCAAATATATTGGCCTATTTTGAGCTATTTTATATGGCCATGAGATTTGGCTCATATTGATTATGGCTTGCAAGTATAGCTAGTCAAGTTATGATTTATTGCTTAAGATGTGACGATATGATTATGTTTGTTTGTCATGCATGGTTGGCAATATGTCATGTGTGTTGAATGCATATTTTATGGCCATGAATTAAATGTGTAATATGGAGATAAGTAATAATGTTTTGAACATGGAAGTTTGATGATAAGTTGAAATAAATTGGCACAAAGATAACTATGGTATGGCTAGTCTTGGCTTACATGCATGTTGATAGGTAAATGATATGTTTGTATCATAATTGAGGATGTTGAATGTCATTGGATCCATTTATATGTGTGTGCGTGTAAGGGTAACAAAAAGGCTTGGAAAATAGTCTAAGGGTTAACTACACGGGATGAGACACGGCAGTGTGTCTCAACCGTATGAGGGACTCGGCCTGATGGCACATGGGCGTGTAACCCTGTTTCATGAGAAATATTTCTAAGTTTTTCCCAGAGCTTTCCAAGTTCCCGGTTTAGTCCGATCCCTTTCTAAAGTATGTTTTGGGCTTCTTAAACCCAAATAAGGGACTATGTGCATGTGATTGAATGTTTTAAAATATGAATGAAATTCTATGGCCCGGTTTGTATGATTGTTTGCGTTTAAGCCCGTTAATGCATCATATCCTGTCTCAAGGTCAGACATAGGTAAGGGTGTTACACTACAATCGATGAAATAGGCAACCAGGGTCCACTAAGAAAAGTCAGTAAGTTGCCTATGTTTGATCCATACTCACGAAGAATAGAGCAAAAGAAAGAATTAAGGCAGAGATGAAACCCGACCTCGAACAGATGAAGCAGAAAAAAGGATGTCGTTGAAGGTGTTGCTCAATTGAAACTCGCCTTGAACAAGGCTACAATCATAGGCAAAATTGGGAAGCTAAGTTCTTCAGATGCTCAAGTAGCGATCCATTTCCCCCTAAGATGTGGTACAATAACAGGGGACGATTTCCACCGGAGTATGTACCCTATAAGCATTAGGCCCAACCCCATTGCCCTCATCGTTACCACCATAACCTTTCTTAATACCATTGTCGTGATGGTTGGCCCCCTCGCAATGACTATGTTTAATCCTAACCATGTTTGGGATAACGAAAGAAAGGAAATGGGAACTCAAATATGGGGAACAAAGAAGTACAAGTAAAGGGAAAACTTAAAACAACTTAATCGATGAATAAGAAAGGAAGAATTTCAAGCGAGAGACCTTCTTACTTCACAACTCAATTTAAATAGCCAAACATAAAAAGGAAGTTTGGTTGAATTAAATCAGGCGATTCAAATTCCCAAACCCTATGGGTGACGCTTGTAAAGGGCGAAAAGGATTTTTCCCTAAACCCCTCAATAATTAGGAAAACATGAATGTCCGCTAGAGCCAAACGTTTATTAAGTATTCAGTAAAACTAATACATGCTTAAGTAGACCCAATTCCATGACTTTGATGTAGTGTACGCTAAATGCTCCACCAAGAAGGTCGACAAATCATTTGTCAAAGGATGGCCTCTACTCGTGAGAAGTCCATATCCATCATTCGAGCGGTGTGGCTTAAGATGTTAGGAGCAAGTTAGACTACCCAGGTGAATAGGGATGTCTACCATTAAGTTAAGAGTGGTTTGTCCCAGGAAGGACAATTTTTCATGGAGACAGCTCTAGATTTACCCCAAGTGGAAATTTTGAGGACAAAATTTTCTTTAAGGATGTGAGAGTTGTCACACTTGATTTTCCAAAATACTCAAACTCAAGGAGGGGTTAGGGAGCTGATTGAATAATAATAGAAAGTTGGGGGCACTAGCAAGAAATTTAGAAAACTAAGTGGCTGGTTAGGAGAAAGTTAGACTTCAAATCTAGTTGGTTAGATTGGCACTGACTAGTTACATAATGAGAAACATAATAATTCAGACTATGTTATAACGCCTGATACGTGATATTCCCGACAGGTTTTAAATATTTATAATTAATCGTTCTTGAAACTAACATTATCATGTGTACCTATCGAACAGTAGTATAGCTTTAGCAAGACCAGATTGTCGAACCCAAAGGAACCAAGAGTACTAGTAATTACTTTCTTTTTATTATCTAGCCTAAAAATTAAGGGGTTTGTTTATTTAAACTAATTAACTAAACTAAGGATGCACAAAGAGAAATTTGGGAAAAACGTTTGGGAAAATTCGATTTATTAAGACAATACCCAAGGAAAAATCCACCTAGACTTTACTTGTTATTTGACTCTGAATCAGACGATTTATTCATTTGACTTGATCCGTAGAAATCCCTAAGTTAACTATTATGTCTCTCGAGACTAATAACATCTAACCCTAGGTTGATTAATTGAAATCTCTTTCTAATTAACACCCTAGTGTTGCATTAACTCAATCTATGGATCCCCTTATTAGGTTTCACCCTAATCCGGTAAAATCTTATCACCCTATCTCTAGGCGTGCAATCAACTCCGCTTAATTACGACAAATTTACTCTTAGAAAGGGTCTTTTCCTCCTCTAAATAAAGCATTAACTGGAATCAATATCCTGGAATATTAAAACAAGAATTAAGAACACATAATTGAGAAAAAGTCAAATATTTATCATACAATTCAGATAATAATAACAAGATCTGTCTTAGGTTTCATTCCCTTTAGGTATTTAGGGGGTTTAGTTCATACTTATGAAAGAAAAAATCTCAAAACAATAAAGATAACAAAACATAAAGAAAACCCCAAAACCCCTGAATGGAAATTGAAGGGAGATCTTCAGTCTTGACGATGAATCCGGCTTCTGAGATGGATCAATCAGCTTCCCCTGAGTAATTCCTTGCCTCCTACTCCGTATGTCCATTCTAAGTGTCTCCTCAGGTGTTTAAATAGGCTTTTGAATGCCTAAGAGCCCTCAAAAGTGGCCTTTTCCGAATAGGATTATACTTAGGCTTGGCAGGGACACACCCGTGTGCAATTGCTCCAGCTCGTGGTCAAGGCTGTTAAATAGGCATGGGCGTGTCGTCTATGTAATGCCACAATTTTTGGGCCTAAAAGTATTGCGCCTTGAGTCTGGGTTCGGGTAGAAGATGGCCTGAATAATTTGGATGTTATCATTATTATTATTATTATTATTATTATTTCGTATGTTTAGTTTAGTAATTAAATAAATTACAAAGGGTTTATGGTATGGGAAAAAGGTCCAGGGCTCGGCCCATAGCTTTAGCAAAATTCTTAAATTTTGCCTCTTAAGGGAATCCGGGCAGTAGGCCTTATTAATAATTTGGGTCTGAGTATGTTGGTGGGCCTTTAAAAGGCCCAAGAGTAAATTTAATTCGAGGCAATTCCTGAATTTTAATTTTGGAGAGAGAGGGTTCTGGCGATATGGGCTTTTAAAATTGAGGTGGTAAAATAGGACACAAAAAGATCTGTGGTAAAGTGGCATGTAGCGCCACCTAGGTGTTTGGGGAGTGACGTGTGGATGATTAGGGGGAGCCAGAGTTCAAGTTACAAGGTAAGCGTGTTGTTACTTTTATTTGTGTGTGCATATGTCGGGCATGTGATAGAGCTTAAGTGGAAATTCGGCTAGGGCTTTAGGAAGGTTCGGCCGTGGGTCTAAATGGCCATTAGGGCAAGATTTATTTTCTTTTTGTTTTGCCGAATTAGGGTTAGCCACATAGAGCCTTCACTTTCATTCTATTCTCTTCTCACTGTAGCAAAAAGCCGAAAAACGCAAAGTTAGATCTCCTGAGTGCCGAATTCTTCCTTCTCTTCTCCTCTCTTATTCTATTTTCTTTTTCTCCTTCTTTTCTTCTCTGGCCAAAACATTCCTACCATTCTACTCATCTCCTCTTTCATTCCTATTCTTTTCTAAACCTCTATAGCCGATTGCCATAAAAGCCGAAATCCCGAAAGTTGTTTCTTGTGTCGATTTCTTCTAGTCAAAATCCTTCCATTTTCTTCATCTCTTTTGGCCGATTTTCACATCCTCTAAACCTCAACCCCTGTCGGCAATACCAATGCAAAAACCACCATACCAAATCATCTTCCTCTTCAAAGTTCCAAAAGCCAAAACACCATAGTTTTTAGGGACGTATAGCCGAATCTTTAGATCTCTAAGATTCAATTTATGCTAGTGTTTAAAAGCTGGATCTGCATCAAATCTGAGTAGAAACTAAAGTGGAATCATTTTGGTTGAAAGAACCTGAGGTAGGTACTCAAATCTATTCTTTATTTCGGGTTTTAGAAAAGCCGAAATCCCTAAAGGCATATGGAGGCTGTCGATTGGAGCTTAAGGATCTAAGAGTTGTAACAATTGATTTTTTTTGGTGTTAGTGTGATCCAGAGGCTGTTGATCGAAGGCTTGGACAAGTTCGATCTAGATCTAGTCTCTAGTTTTGGCAAAGGTAGGATCTCAAGGGCCACAGGTATTGATGGCCGATTATGGTAAGTAAGTTTATAATGGTTGCCATTGTATTTTGGATCTGATATGTCTAGTGACGATTGTAGGATATCGTGGGAGGTTTCGGAAGTAGTTGTCGCAAATCAGGTGTGTAAATGACACCCACTCATAGACTAGATCAGCAAAAGCCGAAAAGTCGAAAAGCCGAAATGCCGAAAAACCGGCATTTTGTGAACTTGCAAGTGTGCGAGCGCTTGTGAGATGGTTTGGTTATTAATTTTGGTAATCACAAGCGGTATGATTGCAGAGTGAGCAATTTCGTGCACTTCGGTATATTTGAGCTTAATGGGCCGAAATCGGGTTAATGGGCCAACGAGCCCAATTCGGTAAAAATGTTTGATAAGTGTTTCTGCTAATGTGTTAATGGCTGTAATATGAGTGTAAACCCTAAAATAGTTAAATTTACTAAAATACCCCTAAGTATGAAAATTACTATTATACCTTTAGGTGCAAAATTACCATTATACCCCTAGGGTTAATTTTGACTGAAATGCATGATATTCTGATTCTGTTTGTTGTATGCCATGACATGTATATCTGTTGCATAGGATATGGGTTATATTGATGGAGGAAGCGTTCTGGTGGCTCTACCACAAATATCTGATCTGGTGGCTCTGCCACAAATATCTGTTTCTAGTGGCTCTACCACAATATCTGTATCTGGTGACTCTATCACAATATCTATTCTGGCAGCAATGCTGCAAATTTTGTGATGTGTAGCGGATGGATGGGTCGAGTAGTCTCCCCACATAGTGTAAGGTTGGCACGGGGATGTATACGGATGGATATGGGTTGGGTTTTCTGCATACAAGATATATCTGTTCTGTTTCTGTTATGGGCCTATGGGCTTCATTCTGAATTCTGTATAGGGCTAAGGTGCAACTTAATCTGTTTCTGTGGTTTGAATTGATCTGGACTATGGTTGGGTTTTTTTACACAATGAGTTTTCCAAACTCACCCCTTAATTTTATCGGTGCAGGTAACCCCCAACCATAGTGGACTTGGAGCTGAGAGGGATTCGGAGTGGCCACATGTTTTGCAAGCTCAATTTTCTTCTTATGATTGGATTAGTTTCATTTACTTTAATTTCTTCGGGTTTTAAGTTGTAATAAAGCCGCTTTAATTATTTTTAATTACTTTAGTATGATTATTAGCTTAGGCATGATATGGATTTAAATGTTTGAAATTGAATAGCTCTAGGGCGCGTTTTTAAAAGAGATTACCTGATTTCAAAATATCTTGAAACAAGACAAAGCTTCCGAAATGAAAACGTTTTCAAACATTAATAAGCGTTTTCAAAGGCTTAAAATGAAATGGTTTTTCCTGAACAATCATTCAGTTAAAGTGTGGCAATGTTTGTGTGCATGTCTAGGAGTGGATCCGTGGAGAGCTTGGTACTTAAGCAGTCTAATAGACTCACCTCCTCTTTTTTCGGCATCCTACCTGGTGCACAGCTTCCATTCACTTTAATCTATAACGAAAATACCCTTAAATCACTAAGAAAGATTTTAGATAAGACATGACCTATATAGTAACGCTTCAATGTGACACACTGGATTCAGCCGTAACGTCTGGGCCGGGTTCGAGGTGTTACAATCTATCCGTGTAAGTTGGGCTTTGATCCTGCCAAATGGACATGACCGTGTGGCGTACCCATGTGAGGAAGTCCAGGCCGTGTTGATTTTCCATGTGGGTCCATTTTCTCCGTTTTTGGCTCGTTTTTCGCTTTTTTTACTCTCCTATGCTCAGCTAAGTATAAAACATGAAATTAAAGAGTTAGGAGCATTGAATTCACCAAATCTAAGGAGAAACCATCTATAAATGTGCTAAGCATGGATAAAAATATGTATAGATTATGGTTTATCAATGACCTTAACCCGAATCCATTGCCGGAGTAGGGTTACGTGGTATTACCGATCAATACACATACATTTATCAACCATAAATCATTCATTCTCATAAATCATTCAACACAATCACATTGTCACTTATAAAGGCCTATGAGGCCTTAAACATTCTTTAAAAGTTGGTCGGGACTAAACCGATATCATACGAAAATTTTGGACACTTAGTAAAATTTCAACCATACAGGGGTTACATGCCCGTGTGCAGCACACGACTCCAGACACGCCCGTGTCTCAGGCTGTGTAGAAACATGGCATACATACTGACTTGCATCACACGGCCGAGGACACGCCCTTGTGCTAGACCGTGTGAAAATTGGAGGGTATACTGACTTATACAATACAGCCACGTCACACGCCCGTGTGCTAGGCCGTGTGCCAATTAAGGGGTATACTAACTTGTACCACACGGTCAATCACACGCTCGTGTGTGAGACCGTGTGGAGCATACTGACTTTATTTAATAACAACACTAGGGGACACACGACCATTTCATCATTCAATTAGGCAGCCAAAATAATCAACCAAAAGCACGATTCATATAATATCCATTTCAACTAAATTCAATGCCATTTACCTAATCAAATACTTATCAACTCAAATTCTAAAATCATACATCATCAAAGCATTTCCCAAGCATTTATACTCCACAAAACAATTAACCATATTCATATCAAGCACGCCAAAATAAGCCATTTCTATTAGCCAAACATACATCAATATTAACATCATTTACAAGCCAACTCTCATGGCTATAATCACAGTCAAAATACCACGTCTAGCCTATACATGCCATATACCAAATATACACAACTCAAAAGTACCAGATAGATGTCTGATACTGCGATAATGTTCCTAACAACTTCCGAATCCGACCTAGCCCTGATTCACTATAAAACATAGAAAAATAACACTAAGTAAGATTCATAGCTTAGTAAGCTCGTATGTAAATAAAATTAATCGAATAACTGTAAATCAACCAATTTCATATTAACTACAAACCTTTTTCATGTCTTAAAACATGATTAAATACCATCTCATTGAACTTTCTCTATTTAATACTCAATTAGGTTCTATACATACTTGTATTGCCTCGTACTAACCTCTTTCTCAACCTCATCATTCATTAACCATTTGAACCATTTGGAATAGAAATTTGATACTTAATAACCTCATACGATAAGTACCTATACCATGGCCCGTAGCCAAATCAAGGTAACTTATCCGAAGAACAATTATCATGGCCCGAAGCCAAATCATCCGATATGCATGGCCCGAAGCCAAATCCGTATAACTAGCACCCGAAGTGCTAATATCATCCCCTGAAGCCAACTCAACTTATCATCTAATAGCATGACACTAGCATCCAAATCTATTCCTAAAGTTTAACCGAGCTTTCACATTTTCTGTTTCTATCACCGAATGCATTCGTAGAGTCATTTTCAAAATTCGAACATTATCCATAATCTCATAATCACAGTTTATGCAATAACAAAACTTTTAACATACTTTTATAATGAAATTACCCCATACGAACTTACTTCGTATTTGGAATTGACGGATCGGATCAACTACACGAAACCTTGCTTTTCCTCCTATCTAATTCTGGATTCTTCTTTTCTTGATCTAAATATATTCAAAATTAACTTATTAAATCAACCATTCCTTCAATTTAGACCAAGACACACATTTAGGCCTAATTGCAAATTAGTCCTAAACTATCACATTTATTCAATTTAGTCCATAATTCACAAATACACAAAATTCACATAATTTCAATAAACCCAAGATTGGCCAAATTATTCAGAGGTCCCTAACAGCCCAAAACTTTCATTTATTTCACATTTTAACCACTCAATTTTTAAATTTCACAAATTAATCCCTATTATGCATTTTGACCAAAAATCACTTAACAAAACATGTAAAACTATCATCAAGCTTTCATATTTCAACATTAAACATCAAAGAACACATAGATTCAACAATGGAAGCTCTCAAAATATTTAATAGTTTTGAAATTAAAGGTACGGGTCAGCTAGATTGAGCTGCAACAATTACAAAAATAGAGAAATCATCAAAAATGGGACAAAAATCGTACCTTAACGAGCAAAATAGCATAGCCGAATCAAGAACCCTAAAATGGCTTCTTTTTATTCAACAAAATTCGGTCAAGAAAATGAAAATGAAGCTTAAAATTGATTTTGTTTTAGGTAATAATTCATTAATAACTAATTTACCATTTTAACCTTAATAAAACATTAATATATAACACATAAACCATGGACATAAATGTCCACTAACCTTAACAATGGTTAAATTTAAACATAAGGACTCCCAAATTTTAATTTCGTAGCTATTTAACATTTTTAACTACCAAAACTCAAATTTTACGCTTTACGCAATTTAGTCATTTTTATCAAATTAACCAACCAATCGATAAAATTAGCTCACAAAATTTTCACACATACATGCTATCATGCTATAAACTCATAAAATAATATTGAAATAATTTTTCGACATTGAATTTGTGGTCCCAAAACCACTATTCTGATTTAGCTAAAACTGGGTTGTTACAACTCTCCTCCCTTAGGGATTTTCGTCCCCGAAAATCTTACAAGTGAATAGGTTTGGGTATTGTTTTCTCATAGCATCCTTGGGTTCCCATGAAGCTTCTTCAACCCCGTGTCGATGCCATAATAATTTCACTAATGCTATTCTCTTATCTTTGATCTCACGAGCTAAAATTCGAATTGGTTCTTCACTGTTTGATAAATCTGACTATATCTCAACTTCTGTCGGGGAAAAGATATGTGAAGGGTCTGATTGATATCTTTGTAGCATCGATATGTGAAACACATTATGTATCTTTTCTAACTCAGATGGTAAGGACAACCGATATGCCATTAGCCCAACTCGCTCAGTAATCTCATACGGTCGATAAATCGCGGACTCAATTTCCCTCTCTGACCAAACCATAATATCTTTTTCCACGATGACACTGGAACTCAATATCTTTCCGCTTCAGGTTTGCATACGATTTCTGTCGATTCGAAGCTACTTCCAAACCATCATGAATTACTTTCACTTTTCTTCAGTCGCTCTGGTTAGATCAACCCCGTGAATCTTATTTTCGCTACGCTCACTCCAGTACAATGGTGTTCGACATTTACGACTGTATAAAGCTTCGTATAGTGCCATCTTTATACTCGATTGGAAGCTATTATTGTAAGCAAATTCAATCAGTGATAGATATTTCTCTCAGCTACCTTCAAACTCAAGAATGCAACAACGAAACATATCCTAAAGTATCTGAATAACTCGTTCGGATTGACCATCCGTTCGCGGGTGAAATGCAGTGCTAAAATGCAACTTTGAACCCAAAGCTTCTTGTAATTTCTTTCAAAATCGCAAAGTAAATCTTGGATCTCTATCCGAAACAATAGATAGGGGAACACTATGTAATCGTACAATCTCTGAGATATACAACTCAGCCAATTTATCCAGCGAGAAATCTGTACCTACCGAAATGAAATGAGCTGATTTCGTGAATCTGTCAACAACAACCTAGATTGCATCTTTTCTTTTTGGAGATAAGGGAAAACCAGATACGAAATACATTGTTACTCTATCTCACTTCCATCAGGAGTCATAACAGGCTGTAATAAACCTGACAGCACCTGATGCTCAGCTTTGACTTGCTGACAAATCAAACATTTCGAAACAAATTTGAGATATCTCGTTTCATGCGTGCCACTAATAAAGTTCTTTCAAATCGTTATACATTTTCATGCTTCCCGGATGTACTGATAAACAACTACTATGTGCTTCATTTAGAATCTTCCTAATGAGTTCAGAATTTCTTGGTACACATATTCTATCATGAAACCTCAAACAGTCATCAGGCCCTATTCTAAACTCTGGATTAGAAGTCGACTCACATTGAGCTCGTTTTGCTTGCAATTCATTATAAAACTTTTTAGCCTCACAAATCTGTTTTAGAAATAATGGTCTCACTTTCAACTCAGCTACTATCGAGCCATCATCAGACAAAGCTAATTATGTGTTCAAAGCATGTAAAGCAAATAAAGAATTTTGACTCAAAGCATTAGCAACTACGTTCGCTTTCCCTGGATGATAGTCAATCACTAATTCATAGTATTTTAGCAATTCTAACCATCTCCTCTGTCATAAATTCAAATAGTTTTGAGTCATCAGATACTTCAAGCTTTTTTGGTTGGAATAAATTTTGCATTTCTCACCAAACAAGTAATGACGTCAAATCTTCAATGTGAACACTATCGCGGCTAGCTCTAGATCGTGCTTCAGATAATTCTTTTCGTGTGGATTCAACTGTCTCGAGGCATAAGCTACAACTTTGTCTTCCTGTATCAAAACACAACCCAGACCTTTTAATGATGTATCACTGAAAGCTATGAATTCTTTACCTGACTCAAGCTGAACTAACACTGGTGCTCTGTCAATAATGTTTCAACTGTTCAAGCTCTGCTGACACTTTTTGACCACTCAAATTTAACATCTTTTAAAGCAATCTTGTCATCGGAGTTACAATCATCGAGAAGCCTTTCACAAATCGTCTATAATAGTCGGCTAGTCCAAAAAACTATGGACTTCGGATGCATTTTCGAAGGTTCCAATCTGTAAACGTAGAAATTTTGCTTGGGTCAACTCAAATACCCATAGTTGAAACTATATGTCCCAGAAAACCAACCTCTCTGAACTAGAACTCATATTTGCTGAACTTTACAAACAACTGTTTATCTCTTAAAGTTTGTAACACAATTCTCAAATGTTGGCATGCTCAAATTCAACATGAGAGTAAATCAAAATGTCATCAATAAACACAACTACGAATCGTTCTAAGTATGGCCTGAAAATCCGGTTCATCAATCCATAAAAAAGCAGGTACATTTGTTAGTCTGAAAAGCATAACAAGAAATTTGTAGTGTCGTACCTTGTTCTAAATGCAGTTTTTGGCACATCTGAGTCTTACTCGCACTGGTATAACTCGACCTCAAATCAATTTTGAAAACACTGTTGCCCCTTTAACTGATCAACAAATCATCTATCGCTGCGAGGTATTATTCTGATTGTCACTTTGTTGAGTTGCTGATAATTAATGCACATTCTCATCATGCCATCTTCTTTTTCACAAATAACACCAGTGCACCCCAGGAGAAACTAGGTCTAACAAAACCTCTATCTGTCAACTTTTGCAACTGAACTTTCAATTCTTTTAACTTTGTCAGAGCCATTCTGTACAGAGCTATTTATATCGATGCTGTTCCCAGTACTAATTCAATACCAAACTCATCCTTTCTGATAGGTGGTAAACTGGTAACTCTTCGAGAAATACATCTGGATACTCGCACACAATTGGTACGGATTCAAGCTTTGATTCAGACACTTTTGTATCCAGTACATATGCAAGTTATGCATTACAGCCCTTTTCATACATTTCTAGGCTAACATAGAGGTCACAGTAGTAACTCGCTTGAATCACCAAAATTAATCCAAAGAATTTCACTGTTCTAACATTTCAGTTCAATTGTCTTTTGTCTACAATTCACTATAACATCATGCATCGTTAGCCAATCCATACCCAAAATCACTTCAAATTCATCAAATGGCAACAACTTTAGATTAGCTGGAAGACAAAAATCCTGATTCATTAATGACAATTCTTGCAAACTTTATCAACCAAACACATTTGCCTAGCGGTTGATACTTTAATCACAAATTTAGTAGACTCTACAGGCAAAGTCTTACTAGATACAAATTCATATATTATATAAGAGTGAGTTATCCTGGATCTATCAATGCAATCACTAGTATCATAGAGAGTGAAAGTACCAGTGATAACATCTTGGGATGACGCTTCTTCGCGAGTGCGAATAGCTTAAGCTCTTGCAGGTGCTCTGGCCTTGGATTAACAATGAATCCTTTGTCTCCCCTTTACTACTTTTACATTTTCAAAAATCTAGGTCACCTCTATTCGACGTGACTTGGTCTCACATCTAACTTACTTTCTACTACTCAGGACAACTCGGATAAAGTGGTCTAGTGACCAAATTTGTAAACTATTACTTTATCCAGCATTCTCCCAAAATGTTCATCTCCACATTGTTGACACTCGGGTTTGTCTCTACACCACCAAACTCGATACGGTAACTTAGCTTTAGACCTGAGTATTATTTTCTATGATCTGTTCGATATTCATTGAACATTTGACGAGCATACGAATCTCTAAATTCCTTGAGGAATTGTCGGCTTACTTCATCGTCTTTTTTGAGTCTTAGCTTTATATTTTCTCTTTCTTACAAGATCCTTCGCTTTACAAGCCCTTTCAACAGAACGACAAATTCTTCAACTCTGGAATTTGACTAAAAGTTTACTTCGTTCGCCCAACAAACTGCTTGTATAATATTCTTTTTGACACATCTACTCTAGCCAACAATTTCTTACCTACACTTCTCTTTTTATTCGTCTTTGTGTT
>NC_053433.1:57065931-57157886 GCF_007990345.1 Gossypium hirsutum | reverse complement strand
AAGTGCAAAAGTTGAGTTTACATGTTAGAGGTGTCTAATTGGAGGCCCTTAAATGGTAATTAGACCATTGGATAATTTGTTGAACAAAAATGGACATGAAATGGGTGAAATAGAATATTTTTAAGTTAGGGGCATTTTGGTAATCTAGTAATTGAAATGAATTAAAAACAAAATTAAAAGCCAATTTTTGTCCATCTTCTACCCCTGGCCGAAAATTGCATGGAGAAGACATAGCTAGGGTTTACCAAGATTCCAAGCTCATTTTAAGTCGTTCTACCCCGTTTTTAATGATTTTTACGTTTTTGAAATCCTCGTAACAAGATCTACTCATTCCTACCCATATTTTGAGCTAGGGTTTGTGTTTAAAAACTTACCCATGGATGACATGCATGTCTTTTGATGACTAATGATAGAAAATGAATGCTCGGTGTGTAATGAACGACTTTTACTAAGTGATTTTCGATGAAATTGTAAAAAGGACCATTTTGCAAAAGTTACAAAATTTGTCATAAAAGTGTGATTTAGTGGAAATTAAGGGCTGCTATAGTTATGAAATGATTCGGCTAGGCTTAAAATCCAAGGAAATTGGATAAAAATCATTTTACGAGCCTTGGAGAAAAAGTACACATATGTGAAAGTTTAGGGTCAAAATGCAAATTTGAAAAATATGATTTTTGGACCCATATGAATAATGTGACTAATTATTAAGCTAAATGTGATATTATAGATTAAGGAAAATGACATCGGGCATAGATTGGGAATGAATGAGATTATGGACTAAATTAGAATAAATAGCCATGCACGCATTTGAGGTAAGTTGTATGTAAATAATATATCGATTCTTTTTATGTTATTATATTTTGTTATTATATGAGATGTGGCTACCTATAGAATGATCATTTGATGTAAATTACGAATCGAAATAGACTATGAATGAGTTTGTTATATGTTGAAAAGTGAGGAATTTCCCGGTTGAACCTTTGGAATAAAAATGATACGAATGATCCATTGTGAGAACACATGTCTAGTACTATGTGCAGGATATTATGTGTTTAAGATGGTTTTAGGTCACATGTGTAGTACTAAGTGTAGGGTACTACGTGTACCAGATAGTTAGGTTACATGTGTAGTACTAAGTGCAGGCTACTATGCGTACCCGACAACTTCAATCACGTGTGTAGTACTAAGTGCAGGCTACTATGCGTACCCGACAACTTCAATCACGTGTGTAGTACTAAGTGCAGGCTACTACGTGTACCAGATAGTTAGGTCACATGTGTAGTACTAAGTCCAGGCTGCTACGTGTATCAGATGGTTAGGTCATGTGTGTAGTACTAAGTGCAAGCTATTACGTGTACCGGATTGTTGGTCGCATGTGTAGTACTAAGTGTAGGCTACTAGGCGTACCAGATAGCTTCTGTTACAAGGGTGGTAATATGTGCAGGCAACCGTGCATCTATTATTATTTCGATGAGTTCAACGGGAAATGGACTAAGTGAGAATACATGTGAACATGACCATGTGATGAATAAGTGCAGGTATATGTTTGTGGAAATTTATGAGCAATGTGCTCAATTGTTGAGTGAACTTTCGGTAAGATGGAATGGAGTAAGTGAAATTATGTAAGAGTGAAATTTGTAATAAAACAGTTTTGGACAGCAACAGTTGTGTAATTTGAAAAATCACCAAAATCATGGAAATCTAATTAAAGGTTAAATAAGATATTAAATTAAAGACGTTTGAGTCTATTTTCATATAAAGGAAACAGTGTAAGAAAAATAATTTCATATTATGAGATATTTGAATTTTTTGTGAGACAGGGTCAGAATGATTTTGGAATCCCCTATTTTGATTTGTAAATATCATTAAAAATTGTAAAAAATAATTATGGGTTATAATTTATATTCTTAAAATCCTTAATGAGTCTATTTTCAAGAGAAATAGGCAGAAAATTAATCGAAACTCGTACTATGAGATGATTGATTTTCAGTAAAGAAAGGTAAAGCTATCAAGCAGCAGAATAGGGGTAATTTTAAAGAATAAAATGTACTTATTGGCTAGATCAAAAATTTTGTAAATTTTATGGTAAAAATATATTTGAGTCTAATTTAGGAAATATTTACGGATCTTAATTTGGATTCTATAGCTCCAGATATAAATAATTTAGTAACTATGACTCGAGAAAACAACATGACCAGAAAATAAGTAAAAGTGTAATTATGATTATATTTCCATGGAATCATGTTGATAACTTGCTTATTATTTTCATATGGACTAACTAAGTTTAAGCTTACTTCCTCCTTTCCATTTCTTTTAGTGTTGTTAAGTCGGCTCGGGTTGGAGATGTCGGAGGCAGCATCACACTATCAAGCCAATACATTTGGAATATTGTTACATATGTTAGAATTATCAAGTGAGTGGCATGTATAGGGACCTAGTTCTATGACATGTGTTATTATGATTTGGCCAAATATATTGGCCTATTTGAGCTATTTTATATGGCCATGAGATTTGGCTCATATTGATTATGGCTTGCAAGTATAGCTAGTCAAGTTATGATTTATTGCTTAAGATGTGACGATATGATTATGTTTGTTTGTCATGCATGGTTGGCAATATGTCATGTGTGTTGAATGCATATTTTATGGCCATGAATAAATGTGTAATATGGAGATAATAATAATGTTTGAACATGGAAGTTTGATGATAAGTTGAAATAAATTGGCACAAAGATAACTATGGTATGGCTAGTCTTGGCTTACATGCATGTTGATAGGTAAATGATATGTTTGTATCATAATTGAGGATGTTGAATGTCATTGGATCCATTTATATGTGTGTGCATGTAAGGGTAACAAAAAGGCTTGGAAAATAGTCTAAGGGTTAACTACACGGATGAGACACGGCAGTGTGTCTCAACCGTATGAGGGACTCGGCCTGATGGCACATGGGCGTGTAACCCTGTTTCACGAGAAATATTTCTAAGTTTTTCCCAGAGCTTTCCAAGTTCCCGGTTTAGTCCGAGCCCTTTCTAAAGTATGTTTTGGGCTTCTTAAACCCAAATAAGGGACTATGTGCATGTGATTGAATGTTTTAAAATATGAATGAAATTCTATGGCCCGATTTGTATGATTGTTTGCGTTTAAGCCCGTTAATGCATCATATCCTGTCTCAAGGTCAGACATAGGTAAGGGTGTTACACTACAATCGATGAAATAGGCAACCAGGGTCCACTAAGAAAAGTCAGTGAGTTGCCTATGTTTGAAGCAGAGATGAAACCCGACCTCGAACAGATGAAGCAGAAAAAGGATGTCGTTGAAGGTGTTGCTCAATTGAAACTCGCCTTGAACAAGGCTACAATCATAGGCAAAATTGGGAAGCTAGGTTCCTCAGATGCTCAAGTAGCGATCCATTTCCCCCTAAGATGTGGTACAATAACAGGGGACGATTTCCACCGGAGTATGTACCCTATAAGCATTAGGCCCAACCCCATTGCCCTCATCGTTACCACCATAACCTTTCTTAATACCATTGTCGTGATGGTTGGCCCCCTCGCAATGACTATGTTTAATCCTAACCATGTTTGGGATAACGAAAGAAAGGAAATGGGAACTCAAATATGGGGAACAAAGAAGTACAAGTAAAGGGAAAACTTAAAACAACTTAATCGATGAATAAGAAAGGAAGAATTTCAAGCGAGAGACCTTCTTACTTCACAACTCAATTTAAATAGCCAAACATAAAAAGGAAGTTTGGTTGAATTAAATCAGGCGATTCAAATTCCCAAACCCTATGGGTGACGCTTGTAAAGGGCGAAAAGGATTTTTCCCTAAACCCCTCAATAATTAGGAAAACATGAATGTCCGCTAGAGCCAAACGTTTATTAAGTATTCAGTAAAACTAATACATGCTTAAGTAGACCCAATTCCATGACTTTGATGTAGTGTACGCTAAATGCTCCACCAAGAAGGTCGACAAATCATTTGTCAAAGGATGGCCTCTACTCGTGAGAAGTCCAGATCCATCATTCGAGCTGTGTGGCTTAAGATGTTAGGAGCAAGTTAGACTACCCAGGTGAATAGGGATGTCTACCATTAAGTTAAGAGTGGTTTGTCCCAGGAAGGACAATTTTTCATGGAGACAGCTCTAGATTTACCCCAAGTGGAAATTTTGAGGACAAAATTTTCTTTAAGGATGTGAGAGTTGTCACACTTGATTTTCCAAAATACTCAAACTCAAGGAGGGGTTAGGGAGCTGATTGAATAATAATAGAAAGTTGGGGGCACTAGCAAGAAATTTAGAAAACTAAGTGGCTGGTTAGGAGAAAGTTAGACTTCAAATCTAGTTGGTTAGATTGGCACTGACTAGTTACATAATGAGAAACATAATAATTCAGACTATGTTGTAACGCCTGATACGTGATATTCCCGACAGGTTTTAAATATTTATAATTAATCGTTCTTGAAACTAACATTATCATGTGTACCTATCGAACAGTAGTATAGCTTTAGCAAGACCAGATTGTCGAACCCAAAGGAACCAAGAGTACTAGTAATTACTTTCTTTTTATTATCTAGCCTAAAAATTAAGGGGTTTGTTTATTTAAACTAATTAACTAAACTAAGGATGCACAAAGAGAAATTTGGGAAAAACGTTTGGGAAAATTCGATTTATTAAGACAATACCCAAGGAAAAATCCACCTAGACTTTACTTGTTATTTGACTCTGAATCAGACGATTTATTCATTTGACTTGATCCGTAGAAATCCCTAAGTTAACTATTATGTCTCTCGAGACTAATAACATCTAACCCTAGGTTGATTAATTGAAATCTCTTTCTAATTAACACCCTAGTGTTGCATTAACTCAATCTATGGATCCCCTTATTAGGTTTCACCCTAATCCGGTAAAATCTTATCACCCTATCTCTAGGCGTGCAATCAACTCCGCTTAATTACGACAAATTTACTCTTAGAAAGGGTCTTTTCCTCCTCTAAATAAAGCATTAACTGGAATCAATATCCTGGAATATTAAAACAAGAATTAAGAACACATAATTGAGAAAAGTCAAATATTTATCATACAATTCAGATAATAATAACAAGATCTGTCTTAGGTTTCATTCCCTTTAGGTATTTAGGGGGTTTAGTTCATACTTATGAAAGAAAAAATCTCAAAAGAATAAAGATAACAAAACATAAAGAAAACCCCAAAACCCCTGAATGGAAATTGAAGGGAGATCTTCAGTCTTGACGATGAATCCAGCTTCTGAGATGGATCAATCAGCTTCCCCTGAGTAATTCCTTGCCTCCTACTCCGTATGTCCATTCTAAGTGTCTCCTCAGGTGTTTAAATAGGCTTTTGAATGCCTAAGAGCCCTCAAAAGTGGCCTTTTCCGAATAGGATTATACTTAGGCTTGGCAGGGACACGCCTGTGTGCAATTGCTCCAGCTCGTGGTCAAGGCTGTTAAATAGGCATGGGCGTGTCGTCTATGTAACGCCCCAATTTTTGGGCCTAAAAGTATTGCGCCTTGAGTCTGGGTTCGAGTAGAGGACGGCCCGAATAATTTGGATGTTATCATTATTATTATTATTATTATTATTATTATTATTTTGTATGTTTAGTTTAGTAATTAAATAAATTACAAAGGGTTTATGGTATGGGAAAAAGGTCCAGGGCTCGGCCCATAGCTTTAGCAAAATTCTTAAATTTTGCCTCTTAAGGGAATCCGGGCAGTAGGCCTTATTAATAATTTGGGTCTGAGTATGCTGGTGGGCCTTTAAAAGGCCCAAGAGTAAATTTAATTCGAGGCAATTCCTGAATTTTAATTTTGGAGAGAGAGGGTTCTGGCGATATGGGCTTTTAAAATTGAGGTGGTAAAATAGGACACAAAAAGATCTGTGGTAAAGTGGCATGTAGCGCCACCTAGGTGTTTGGGGAGTGACGTGTGGATGATTAGGGGGAGCCAGAGTTCAAGTTACAAGGTAAGCGTGTTGTTACTTTTATTTGTGTGTGCATATGCCGGGCATGTGATAGAGCTTAAGTGGAAATTCGGCTAGGGCTTTAGGAAGGTTCGGCCGTGGGTCTAAATGGCCATTAGGGCAAGATTTATTTTCTTTTTGTTTTGCCGAATTAGGGTTAGCCACATAGAGCCTTCACTTTCATTCTATTCTCTTCTCACTGTCGCAAAAAGCCGAAAAACGCAAAGTTGGATCTCCTGAGTGCCGAATTCTTCCTTCTCTTCTCCTCTCTTATTCTATTTTCTTTTTCTCCTTCTTTTCTTCTCTGGCCAAAACATTCCTACCATTCTACTCATCTCCTCTTTCATTCCTATTCTTTTCTAAACCTCTATAGCCGATTGCCATAAAAGCCGAAATCCCGAAAGTTGTTTCTTGTGTCGATTTCTTCTAGTCAAAATCCTCCCATTTTCTTCATCTCTTTTGGCCGATTTTCACATCCTCTAAACCTCAACCCCTGTCGGCAATACCAATGCAAAAACCACCATACCAAATCATCTTCCTCTTCAAAGTTCCAAAAGCCAAAAACACCATAGTTTTTAGGGACGTATAGCCGAATCTTTAGATCTCTAAGATTCAATTTATGCTAGTGTTTAAAAGCTGGATCTGCATCAGATCTGAGTAGAAACTAAAGTGGAATCGTTTTGGTTGAAAGAACCTGAGGTAGGTACTCAAATCTATTCTTTATTTCGGGTTTTAGAAAAGCCGAAATCCCTAAAGGCATATGGAGGCTGTCGATTGGAGCTTAAGGATCTAAGAGTTGTAACAATTGATTTTTTTTGGTGTTAGTGTGATCCAGAGGCTGCTGATCGAAGGCTTGGACAAGTTCGATCTAGATCTAGTCTCTAGTTTTGGCAAAGGTAGGATCTCAAGGGCCACAGGTATTGATGGCCGATTATGGTAAGTAAGTTTATAATGGTTGCCATTGTATTTTGGATCTGATATGTCTAGTGACGATTGTAGGATATCGTGGGAGATTTTGGAAGTAGTTGTCGCAAATCAGGTGTGTAAATGACACCCACTCATAGACTAGATCAGCAAAAGCCGAAAAGTCGAAAAGCCGAAATGCCGAAAAACCGGCATTTTGTGAACTTGCAAGTGTGCGAGCGCTTGTGAGATGGTTTGGTTATTAATTTTGGTAATCACAAGCGGTATGATTGCAGAGTGAGCAATTTCGTGCACTTCGGTATATTTGAGCTTAATGGGCCGAAATCGGGTTAATGGGCCAACGAGCCCAATTCGGTAAAAATGTTTGATAAGTGTTTCTGCTAATGTGTTAATGGCTGTACTATGAGTGTAAACCCTAAAATAGTTAAATTTACTAAAATACCCCTAAGTATGAAAATTACTATTATACCTTTAGGTGCAAAATTACCATTATACCCCTAGGGTTAATTTTGACTGAAATGCATGATATTCTGATTCTGTTTGTTGTATGCCATGACATGTATATCTGTTGCATGGGATATGGGTTATATTGATGGAGGAAGCGTTCTGGTGGCTCTACCACAAATATCTGATCTGGTGGCTCTGCCACAAATATCTGTTTCTAGTGGCTCTACCACAATATCTGTATCTGGTGACTCTATCACAATATCTGTTCTGGCAGCAATGCTGCAAATTTTGTGATGTGTAGCGGATGGATGGGTCGAGTAGTCTTCCCACATAGTGTAAGGTTGGCACGGGGATGTATACGGATGGATATGGGTTGGGTTTTCTGCATACAAGATATATCTGTTCTGTTTCTGTTATGGGCCTATGGGCTTCATTCTGAATTCTGTATAGGGCTAAGGTGCAACTTAATCTGTTTCTGTGGTTTGAATTGATCTGGACTATGGTTGGGTTTTTTTACACAATGAGTTTTCCAAACTCACCCCTTAATTTTATCGGTGCAGGTAACCCCCAACCATAGTGGACTTGGAGCTGAGAGGGATTCGGAGTGGCCACATGTTTTGCAAGCTCAATTTTCTTCTTATGATTGGATTAGTTTCATTTACTTTAATTTCTTTGGGTTTTAAGTTGTAATAAAGCCGCTTTAATTATTTTTAATTACTTTAGTATGATTATTAGCTTAGGCATGATATGGATTTAAATGTTTGAAATTGAATAGCTCTAGGGCGCGTTTTTAAAAGAGATTACCTGATTTCAAAATATCGTGAAACAAGACAAAGCTTCCGAAATGAAAACGTTTTCAAACATTAATAAGTGTTTTCAAAGGCTTAAAATGAAATGGTTTTTCCTGAACAATCATTCAGTTAAAGTGTGGCAATGTTTGTGTGCATGTCTAGGAGTGGATCCGTGGAGAGCTTGGTACTTAAGCAGTCTAATAGACTGACCTCCTCTTTTTTCGGCATCCTACCTGGTGCACAACTTCCATTCACTTTAATCTATAACGAAAATACCCTTAAATCACTAAGAAAGATTTTAGATAAGACATGACCTATATAGTAACGCTTCAATGTGACACACTGGATTCGGCCGTAACGTCTGGGCCGGGTTCGAGGTGTTACAATCTATCCGTGTAAGTTGGGCTTTGATCCTGCCAAATGGACATGACCGTGTGGCGTACCCATGTGAGGAAGTCCAGGCCGTGTTGATTTTCCATGTGGGTCCATTTTCTCCGTTTTTGGCTCGTTTTTCGCTTTTTTTACTCTCCTATGCTCAGCTAAGTATAAAACATGAAATTAAAGAGTTAGGAGCATTGAATTCACCAAATCTAAGGAGAAACCATCTATAAATGTGCTAAGCATGGATAAAAATATGTATAGATTATGGTTTATCCATGACCTTAACCCGAATCCATCGCCGGAGTAGGGTTACGTGGTATTACCGATCAATACACATACATTTATCAACCATAAATCATTCATTCTCATAAATCATTCAACACAATCACATTGTCACTTATAAAGGCCTATGAGGCCTTAAACATTCTTTAAAAGTTGGTCGGGACTAAACCGATATCATACGAAAATTTTGGACACTTAGTAAAATTTCAACCATACAGGGGTTACATGCCCGTGTGCAGCACACGACTCCAGACACGCCCGTGTCTCAGGCTGTGTAGAAACATGGCATACATACTGACTTGCATCACACGGCCGAGGACACGCCCTTGTGCTAGACCGTGTGAAAATTGGAGGGTATACTGACTTATACAATACAGCCACGTCACACGCCCGTGTGCTAGGCCGTGTGCCAATTAAGGGGTATACTAACTTGTACCACACGGTCAATCACACGCTCGTGTGTGAGACCGTGTGGAGCATACTGACTTTATTTTAATAATAACACTAGGGGACACACGACCATTTCATCATTCAATTAGGCAGCCAAAATAATCAACCAAAAGCACGATTCATATAATATCCATTTCAACTAAATTCAATGCCATTTACCTAATCAAATACTTATCAACTCAAATTCTAAAATCATACATCATCAAAGCATTTCCCAAGCATTTATACTCCACAAAACAATTAACCATATTCATATCAAGCACGCCAAAATAAGCCATTTCTATTAGCCAAACATACATCAATATTAACATCATTTACAAGCCAACTCTCATGGCTATAATCACAGTCAAAATACCACGTCTAGCCTATACATGCCATATACCAAATATACACAACTCAAAAGTACCAGATAGATGTCTGATACTGCGATAATGTTCCTGACAACTTCCGAATCCGACCTAGCCCTGATTCACTATAAAACATAGAAAAATAACACTAAGTAAGATTCATAGCTTAGTAAGCTCGTATGTAAATAAAATTAATCGAATAACTGTAAATCAACCAATTTCATATTAACTACAAACCTTTTTCATGTCTTAAAAC
Source organism: Gossypium hirsutum (assembly GCF_007990345.1). NCBI lineage: Eukaryota > Viridiplantae > Streptophyta > Magnoliopsida > Malvales > Malvaceae > Gossypium > Gossypium hirsutum. Next base: position 57,148,026 of record NC_053433.1, on the reverse strand, counting down.
ATGATTAAATACCATCTCATTGAACTTTCTCTATTTAATACTCAATTAGGTTCTATACATACTTGTATTGCCTCGTACTAACCTCTTTCTCAACCTCATCATTCATTAACCATTTGAACCATTTGGAATAGAAATTTGATACTTAATAACCTCATACGATAAGTACCTATACCATGGCCCGTAGCCAAATCAAGGTAACTTATCCGAAGAACAATTATCATGGCCCGAAGCCAAATCATCCGATATGCATGGCCCGAAGCCAAATCCGTATAACTAGCACCCGAAGTGCTAATATCATCCCCTGAAGCCAACTCAACTTATCATCTAATAGCATGACACTAGCATCCAAATCTATTCCTAAAGTTTAACCAAGCTTTCACATTTTCTGTTTCTATCACCGAATGCATTCGTAGAGTCATTTTCAAAATTCGAACATTATCCATAATCTCATAATCACAGTTTATGCAATAACAAAACTTTTAACATACTTTTATAATGAAATTACCCCATACGAACTTACTTCGTATTTGGAATTGACGGATCGGATCAACTACACGAAACCTTGCTTTTCCTCCTATCTAATTCTGGATTCTTCTTTTCTTGATCTAAATATATTCAAAATTAACTTATTAAATCAACCATTCCTTCAATTTAGACCAAGACACACATTTAGGCCTAATTGCATATTAGTCCTAAACTATCACATTTATTCAATTTAGTCCATAATTCACAAATACACAAAATTCACATAATTTCAATAAACCCAAGATTGGACAAATTATTCAGAGGTCCCTAACAGCCCAAAACTTTCATTTATTTCACATTTTAACCACTCAATTTTTAAATTTCACAAATTAATCCCTATTATGCATTTTGACCAAAAATCACTTAACAAAACATGTAAAACTATCATAAAGCTTTCATATTTCAACATTAAACATCAAAGAACACATAGATTCAACAATGGAAGCTCTCAAAATATTTAATAGTTTTGAAATTAAAGGTACGGGTCAGCTAGATTGAGCTGCAACGATTACAAAAATAGAGAAATCATCAAAAATGGGACAAAAATCGTACCTTATCGAGCAAAATAGCATAGCCGAATCAAGAACCCTAAAATGGCTTCTTTTTCTTCAACAAAATTCGGTCAAGAAAATGAAAATGAAGCTTAAAATTGATTTTGTTTTAGGTAATAATTCATTAATAACTAATTTACCATTTTAACCTTAATAAAACATTAATATATAACACATAAACCATGGACATAAATGTCCACTAACCTTAACAATGGTTAAATTTCAACATAAGGACTCCCAAATTTTAATTTCGTAGCTATTTAACATTTTTAACTACCAAAACTCAAATTTTACGCTTTACGCAATTTAGTCATTTTTATCAAATTAACCAACCAATCGATAAAATTAGCTCACAAAATTTTCACACATACATGCTATCATGCTATAAACTCATAAAATAATATTGAAATAATTTTTCGACATTGAATTTGTGGTCCCAAAACCACTATTCTGATTTAGCTAAAACTGGGTTGTTACAACTCTCCTCCCTTAGGGATTTTCGTCCCCGAAAATCTTACAAGTGAATAGGTTTGGGTATTGTTTTCTCATAGCATCCTTGGGTTCCCATGAAGCTTCTTCAACCCCGTGTCGATGCCATAATAATTTCACTAATGCTATTCTCTTATCTTTGATCTCACGAGCTAAAATTCTAATTGGTTCTTCACTGTTTGATAAATCTGACTATATCTCAACTTCTGTCGGGGAAAAGATATGTGAAGGGTCTGATTGATATCTTTGTAGCATCGATATGTGAAACACATTATGTATCTTTTCTAACTCAGATGGTAAGGACAACTAATATGCCATTAGCCCAACTCGCTCAGTAATCTCATACGGTCGATAAATCGCGGACTCAATTTCCCTCTCTGACCAAACCATAATATCTTTTTCCACGATGACACTGGAACTCAATATCTTTCCGCTTCAGGTTTGCATACGATTTCTGTCGATTCGAAGCTACTTCCAAACCATCATGAATTACTTTCACTTTTTCTTCAGTCGCTCTGGTTAGATCAACCCCGTGAATCTTATTTTCGCTGCGCTCACTCCAGTACAATGGTGTTCGACATTTACGACTGTATAAAGCTTCGTATAGTGCCATCTTTATACTCGATTGGAAACTATTATTGTAAGCAAATTCAATCAGTGATAGATATTTCTCTCAGCTACCTTCAAACTCAAGAATGCAACAACGAAACATATCCTAAAGTATCTGAATAACTCGTTCGGATTGACCATCCGTTCGCGGGTGAAATGCAGTGCTAAAATGCAACTTTGAACCCAAAGCTTCTTGTAATTTCTTTCAAAATCGCAAAGGAAATCTTGGATCTCTATCCGAAACAATAGATAGGGGAACACTATGTAATCGTACAATCTCTGAGATATACAACTCAGCCAATTTATCCAGCGAGAAATCTATACCTACCGAAATGAAATGAGCTGATTTCGTGAATCAGTCAACAACAACCTAGATTGCATCTTTCCTTTTTGGAGATAAGGGAAAACCAGATACGAAATACATTGTTACTCTATCTCACTTCCATCAGGAGTCATAACAGGCTGTAATAAACCTGACAGCACCTGATGCTCAGCTTTGACTTGCTGACAAATCAAACATTTCGAAACAAATTTTGAGATATCTCGTTTCATGCGTGCCACTAATAAAGTTATTTCAAATCGTTATACATTTTCATGCTTCCCGGATGTACTGATAAACAACTACTATGTGCTTCATTTAGAATCTTCCTAATGAGTTCAGAATTTCTTGGTACACATATTCTATCATGAAACCTCAAACAGTCATCAGGCCCTATTCTAAACTCTGGATTAGAAGTCGACTCACATTGAGCTCGTTTTGCTTGCAATTCATTATAAAACTTTTTAGCCTCACAAATCTGTTTTAGAAATAATGGTCTCACTTTCAACTCAGCTACTATCGAGCCATCATCAGACAAAGCTAATTATGTGTTCAAAGCATGTAAAGCAAATAAAGAATTTTGACTCAAAGCATTAGCAACTACGTTCGCTTTCCCTGGATGATAGTCAATCACTAATTCATAGTCTTTTAGCAATTCTAACCATCTCCTCTGTCATAAATTCAAATAGTTTTGAGTCATCAGATACTTCAAGCTTTTTTGGTTGGAATAAATTTTGCATTTCTCACCAAACAAGTAATGACGTCAAATCTTCAATGTGAACACTATCGCGGCTAGCTCTAGATCGTGCGTCAGATAATTCTTTTCGTGTGGATTCAACTGTCTCGAGGCATAAGCTACAACTTTGTCTTCCTGTATCAAAACACAACCCAGACCTTTTAATGATGTATCACTGAAAGCTATGAATTCTTTACCTGACTCAAGCTGAACTAACACTGGTGCCTCTGTCAATAATGTTTCAACTGTTCAAAGCTCTGCTGACACTTTTTTGACCACTCAAATTTAACATCTTTTTAAAGCAATCTTGTCATCGGAGTTACAATCATCGAGAAGCCTTTCACAAATCGTCTATAATAGTCGGCTAGTCCCAAAAAACTATGGACTTCGGATGCATTTTTCGAAGGTTTCCAATCTGTAAACGTAGAAATTTTGCTTGGGTCAACTCAAATACCCATAGTTGAAACTATATGTCCCAGAAAACCAACCTCTCTGAACTAGAACTCATATTTGCTGAACTTTACAAACAACTGTTTATCTCTTAAAGTTTGTAACACAGTTCTCAAATGCTGGCATGCTCAAATTCAACATGAGAGTAAATCAAAATGTCATCAATAAACACAACTACGAATCGTTCTAAGTATGGCCTGAAAATCCGGTTCATCACATCTATAAAAATAGCAGGTACATTTGTTAGTCTGAAAAGCATAACAAGAAATTTGTAGTGTCTGTACCTTGTTCTAAATGCAGTTTTTGGCACATCTGAGTCTTTAACTCGCAACTGGTAATAACTCGACCTCAAATCAAATTTTGAAAACACTGTTGCCCCTTTTAACTGATCAAACAAATCATCTATTCGCTGCGAAGGGTATTTATTCTTGATTGTCACTTTGTTGAGTTGCTGATAATTAATGCACATTCTCATCATGCCATCTTTCTTTTTCACAAATAACACCAGTGCACCCCAGGAGAAACTAGGTCTAACAAAACCTCTATTTGTCAACTTTTGCAACTGAACTTTCAATTCTTTTAACTTTGTCGGAGCCATTCTGTACAGAGCTATTTATATCGATGCTGTTCCCAGTACTAATTCAATACCAAACTCATCCTTTCTGATAGGTGGTAAACTTGGTAACTCTTCGAGAAATACATCTGGATACTCGCACACAATTGGTACAGATTCAAGCTTTGATTCAGACACTTTTGTATCCAGTACATATGCAAGTTATGCATTACAGCCCTTTTTCATACATTTCTAGGCTAACATAGACGGTATCACAGTAGGTAACTCGCTTGAATCACCAAAATTAATCCAAAGAATTTCACTGTTCTAACATTTCAGTTCAATTGTCTTTTGTCTACAATTCACTATAACATCATGCATCGTTAGCCAATCCATACCCAAAATCACTTCAAATTCATCAAATGGCAACAACTTTAGATTAGATGGAAGACAAAAATCCTGATTCATTAATGGACAATTCTTGCAAACTTTATCAACCAAAACACATTTGCCTTAGCGGTTTGATACTTTAATCACAAATTTAGTAGACTCTACAGGCAAAGTCTTACTAGATACTAAATTCATATATATATATAAGAGTGAGTTGATCCTGGATCTATCAATGCAATCACATTAGTATCATAGAGAGTGAAAGTACCAGTGATAACATCTTGGGATGACGCTTCTTCGCGAGCGCGAATAGTTTAAGCTCTTGCAGGTGCTCTGGCCTTGGATCTAACAATTGAATCCTTTGTCTCCCCTTTACTACTTTTTACATTTTCAAAAATTCTAGGTGGTCTACCTCTATTCGACGTGTGACTTGGTCTCACATTCTGAACTTTATCTTTCTCATCTAGCTCAGGACAATCTCGGATAAAGTGGTCTAGTGAACCAAATTTGTAACAAGCTTTATTACTTTTATTCCAGCATTCTCCAAAATGTCATCTTCCACATTGTTGACACTCGAGTTTGTTGTCTCTTACACTACCAACACTCGATACTGATGTAACTTGAGCTTTAGAACCTGAGTATTATTTTCTATGATTTCTGTTCGAATATTCATTTGAAGCATTTGGACGAGCATACGAATCTCTAAATTTCCTTGAGGAAGATTGATACGGCTTACTCATCGATCTTTTTTTAGAGTCTCTAGCTTCTGAATCTACTTTTCTCTTTTCTTTACTAAGATCCTCGACTTTACAAGCCCTTTCAACCAGAACGACAAATTCTTTCAACTCTGGAATTTTGACTAAAAGTTTTATATCTTCGTTCAGCCCATCAACAAACTGCTTGTATATTATTTCTTTATTAGACACATACTCTCGAGCATACTTGCTTAACCATACAAATTCTCTTTCATACTCGGTAACAGTTATTCTACCTTGTTTTAATTCCAGAAAATCTTTGTGTTTTTTATCGAGAAATCATTGACTAATTTATTTCTTTCAGAATTTAGATTGAAAGAACTACCAAGTAACCTGTTCTTTTAGAACCACGATATCAACGTGTTCCACCATTGATAAGTGGTGTCTCTCAGCAAGGATACAACACATCGAATACATTCATCAAGAGTACAAGACAATTAATCGAATACTTGAATCATATTTTCGAGCCAGAACTCATCTCTCTCAGCATCATCATCAACAGTAGCCCGAAACTCTTCAACCCCATGTTTACAAATCTTGTCTACTAGCGACTTGTTCAGCAGTATCGAGTCTATGTAACACCCCGAACCCGAGACCGACACCGGAGTCGGACACGAGATGTTAACAAACTTTGAAAAAATTTTTCCAGACACTGCCCAGTCTGAGTACTAGTCGCTTCAAAAATCATATCTTGAGTTTCACAACTCGAAAATTAGTTTTGTGATTTTTCCCTGAAACTAGACTCATGTCCCCACCTATGTATTTTTTTCTAGAATTTTTGGTAGTGTCAATTAGTACAGTTTATTAGTCAAAGTCTCCCATGTTACAGGGGTCGACTACACTGACCTTTTACCATTACGACTTGGATATCTCTCTGCACAGAGCTTCAATACTGATGCCGTTTGTTTCTATGGAAACTAGACTCAGAGAGGAATCCATACATATATGGTATGACCCCTAATTATCTCTGGTCAATTTATAGTGAATTTCCAAAATCGGAACAGGGAGTCCAGAAACTGTTCTGGCCCTGTTCCACAAGAACCCGAATATCTCTTACTGTACTGTTCCTATGATTGTTTCGTTACTTCCATATGAAAGTAGATTCATCAAGGTTCGATTACATAATTTATTCACTATTTAATTCCACTCCTACGAATTCTTGTGATTTTTCCAATCTACACCACTGCTGCTATCAGCTTCTGTTTTCAAAGTAAACCTTACCTAATTTGGGGTTTCATGGACCAACTAGGGCCTTGTCATACATAAGCCCACATATGATCATACTTAGCCATTCTAGTGGCTGGTCATTTGCTCAACACTTCCATTCCAACTATAGTTACATCATGAAACCATCTATACAATCATAAATACGCATGGTCTAATGCCATACTCCACTTCTACAAGCCATTTTCGCATGGCTGTACACTTATACATTTCATAAAGTACTCGAAAGACAACGATGGGTAGTCCTATACATGCCATATCAAAATTCAACCAAAATAGTACCCAAAAGAGCCTTTGATAGTGTGGGCGACTTCGACTTCAAGATCCCGAGTCCGATAGCTGGAGAACCAAAAATCTATAAAACAGAGGAGCAATGTAACGAGTAAGCAATTTATGCTTAGTAAGTTTGAGCAAGGAATTCCAGCATGCACAAATAATAGCACACATATAGCTAAACGGAATATTTCATAATACGCAATTTACCGATATCAAACTTGCTTCACAACATTAACAACCCTTATGTACATACACAATAAACTAACTTGGCCGAAGGCCGGTAGCTCGTTTATCAACTGAGCGAACATTTATTTGTAAGGGCTCGATTAATATTTAACACATACGTAACATATCCCCATATTGGGATGTTTTTCGAGTATTCACTGGAATTTTACAGCAAGCTCATTCATTACCAAATCACGTACCTTCGGGATTTAACCGGATATAGCTCCTCGTTCAAATGCCTTCGGGACATAGCCCGGTTTTAGTAACTCACACAATGCCTTCGGGACTTAACCCGGATTTAACAACTCGCACGAATGCCTTCGGGACTTAACCCGGATTTAACAACTCGCACGAATGCCTTCGGGACTTAACCCGGATTTAACAACTCGCACGAATGCCTTCGGGACTTAACCCGGATTTAGTATCTCGCACAAAGGCCTTCGGATCTTAGTCCGGATATTGTCACTTAGCACAAGCCTTCGGGACTTAGCCCGGACAGCATTCAAATAACCATGCACATTTAACAATAAATCATGGCCCATTCGTATTTCATTTTCGTTAGCAAAACTCAAACACAAGACATTTATCATTCTTGCAAATTCGGCTCAATAGCCACACAAAGAGCATGATTTTAATTTGCTCAAAACATGATCTAATCACATCATAATTTAAGCTCTTTTACTCAAGAACTTACCTCGGGTGTTGTCGAACGATCCCGCTAACTATTCGACCACTTTTTCTTCCCTTTATCGGATTTATTTCCCCTTTGCTCTTGAGCTTAATCAAACAAATAAATTGATTTCATCATTTAGGCATCAAAAGATGAACACAAGGCACTTAGCCCATATTCATACATTAGACATTAAAGTCTCATACATGCAAAAATCATGCATCAACACAACATATTAGCTAATTTCTTTCCCCTTGGCCGAATATGCATGTCCATTTTTGGGGTCGATTTCAACACTTAATACACACATATACACACTAGTAAAGCATCCTCCCCCTTTTCATCGATTTAACACATGCATTGCTCATCAACATGCAAAGTTACATTCGGCCTTAGCACACATCTTGCTGGCCGATTCTTCTCCCTTTAGCAACCAATGCACATATGTGCTCACACAAAAATGCTAAAAAGGAGGTTCAAGAATCATCAAGCCATCATCACATGCATCATTAACAAGCTTCATATTTTGCATGCAATGGCATTAACACAACCTCCACCTAGGCCGAATCTTAACTCATCCTCATGCCTCATCACCACAACATCAAACACCAACCAAGAATGATGCATCCATGGTCAAGTGCCATTTCCATCACATAGCAAGATTTAGACCATGGGCTAGGTAGAACTCAAGCTAACAACTAAAACATGCATGCATCTCATGGAACATCATTAAACATACCTTGGCCTAGCTACATGCATGGCCGAATCTCTTCACCTTTCTTCTTCTTTCCTCCTTAAAATTTTTGGCCAAGGATGAACCAAAGGATGAGAAATTTTTTTCTTTGTTTTTCTTTCTAATTTAGGCTAAAATGGAGGTGAGAAAGGATGAACACAAACTTTTCTCCTTTCTTCTCTTGAGCTCACGGCAATGGGGGGGACAAACACTACACACACATTTTTTTTTCTTTTGTTTTCCATTTCTTTATTACCCATACTTCTTATTTTATTCTTCCACTAACAAAACATGTTTCATGACATGTTTTGCCCATCATTCTTTGTCATGGCCGGCCACTACTCATTAGGGGGGGAAATTTGACATGCAAGTCCCCCCCTTTGACCACATGCACTAATAGGTCCTCACACATTGACCTATCACATTTTTGAATTTTCTCACATAAGTCCTATTGACTAAATTCACATGAAATCAACCAAATTGAAGCTTGAAATTTTCACACATTCATAATTACATATTCTAGACAATAAGTATCACATTCAAACATTTCGGTGACTCGGTTTAGCGGTCCCGAAACCACTTCCCGACTAGGGTCAACTTTGGGCTGTCACAGTCTATAACTTGAGGAACAACAGGGATTTGTTGAAGAATAGTTAGGGGTTGCTGAGCAACAGGTTTTGTACGAATGTCTTGAGTGAACCATTCATTCATCATTTGGAAGAAGGCTTCTCCAGCCTCTCCTCCCTGGCTACCTATCATGGGTCTAGAATCAGATGGCATTGTCCCTTGCGTTGAAGCAGGCATTACTCTCAAATTCATCAGCTATAGCTCAATTGGGATCCATTACTATACAAAAACATAATTTAAACTGTCAGGAATCATCATACTATCACAAAGTATATATGCCATGTATATCTAGACTCTCAAACACACTACATTAGTCCTAGAATCAACTAAACTGTAGCTCTGATACCAAAAAATGTAACGCCCCTAACCCATGTCCGTCGTCGGGGTAGGCTTACGAGGTATTACTGATCAATACACAATGTATAGCAAACATTTATCAACCATAAAGCATTCATTCTCATAAATTATTCAATACAATCACATTGTCCCTTATAAGGGCCTACGAGGCCTTAAACATGCTTTAAAAGTAGGTAAGGACTAAACCGATATCATACAAAAATTTTGGAAACTTAGTAAAATTTCAACCATACAGGTGTCACACGCCTGCGTGAACAAGCCGTGTGCCTCACAAGGCTCTGACATGCCCGTGTCTCAGCCCGTGTGGAAATAGGGTATACATACTGACTTGCACCACACTACCGAGGACACGCCCGTATGCTAGACCATCTAAAAATTGAGGGTATACTGACTTATGCGACACAGTCATGTCACACACCCGTGTGCTAGGCCGTGTGCCAATTAGGGGGTATACTAACTTGTACCATGCAGTCACTCACACGCCCGTGTGTGAGACCGTGTGGGGTATACTGATTTCATTTTAATAACAACACCAGGAGACACACGGCCGTATAACATGACCGTGAGTCGCACACAGTCAAGACACACGCCCGTGTCTCTACACGTGTGGACAAAAATAGGCCATTTTCAAGGCCAATTTTCCATCCCAACTCATGCTCACCTAAACAACCAGAATGGTACCAATTCATCATTCAATTAGGTAGCCAAAATCATCAACCAAAAGCACAATTCATATAATATCCATTTCAACTAAATTCAATGCTCAATTCAATGCCATTTACCTAATCAAATACTTATCAACTCAACTTCTAAAATCATACCTCATCAAAGCATTTCTCAAGCATTTATACTTCACAAAATAATTAACCATATTCATGCCAAACATGCCAAAATAAGCCATTTCTATTAGCCAAACATATATCAATATTAACATCATTTACAAGCCAACTCTCATGGCTATAATCACAACCAAAATACCACGTCTAGCCTATATATGCCATATACGAAATATACACAACTCAAAAGTACCAAATAGATGTCTGATACTGCGATGATGTTCCTAATGACTTTCAAATCTGACCTAGCTTTGATTCACTATAAAACATAGAAAAATAACACTAAGTAAGCTTCATAGCTTAGTAAGCTCATATGTAAATAACTTAATTCATTCAATGAATGTAAATAAACCATTTTCATATTAACTACAAACCTTTCTCATGTCTTAAAACATGATTTAATACATCTCATTGAAATTTCTCTATTTAATACTCAATTAGGTTCTGTACATACCTGTATCACCTCTTACTAACCTCTTTCTCAACCTCGTCATTCGTTTACCTGTTGAACCATTCAAAATAGAAATTGGATACTCAATAATCTCATATGATAAGTACCTATACCATGGCCCATAGCCAAATCAAGGTAACTTATCCGAAGAAAAATTATCATAGCCCGAAGCCAAATCATCCAATATGCATGGCCCGAAGCCAACTCAACTTATCATCTAATAGCATGACATTAGCATCCAAATCTATTCCTAAAGTTTAACCGAGCTTTCACATTTTCTGTTTCCATCACCGAATGCATTCTGTAACACCCCGAACCCGAGACCGTCACCGGAGTCGAACACGAGGTGTTAACAGACTTTTTTTTTTTTAAATTTTCCAGACACTGCCAATCTGCGTAATAGTCGCTTTAAAAATCATATCTTGAGTTTCACAACTCGAAAATCAGTTTCGTGATTTTTCCCTGAAACTAGATTCATATGCCCATCTACATATTTTTTTCTAGAATTTTGGGTCGGGCCAATTAGTACAGTTTATTAGTCAAAGTCTCCCATGTTACAGGGATCGACTACACTGACCCTTGCGCATTACGAATTGGATATCTCCCTGCACAGAGCTTCAATACTGATGTCGTTTGTTTCTATAGAAACTAGACTCAGAGAGGAATCTGTACATATATAGCATGACTCCTAATTATCACTGGTTAATTTATAATAAATCTCCAAAGTCGGAACAGGGAATCCAGAAACCGTTCTGGCCCTGTCCACGAGAACCTCAATAACTCTTAACATACTGTCCATATGATCGTTTCGTTACTTCCCTATGAAAATAGATTCATCAAGGTTCGTTTACATAATTTATTCATTATTTAATTCCAATCATACTATTTTTAGTGATTTTCCAAATCTACATCACTGCTGCTGCCAACATCTGCCTTTAAGGTAGACTTTACCTATTTAATAGTTTCTATGATTCAACTAGCCCTTTAGCATGAATAGCACAAATTATGATAGTGATTAACCATTCCATACCAAATGATTATAACAATATGCTCAAACATATGTAAGCCATTTTCGCATGGCTATATACATTAACCAAAATATTCTTCCGCCACTAGTCTATTTTATACATGCCATAAGACAATCCAAAACATAGCAGTACCAAACCGTGGATAGTGATAGTGTGACTAGTTGCTGACGATCCCCGAGCCTGTAGCTTTGCAATGAGATCTATAAAACAGAGGAAACAGAGTAAACGGAGTAAGCATTACAATGCTTAGTAAGTTTTAAGCAGTGGCAATAGATAACAATCAAATTATAACATAGTTGTTCGTATTTTTATTTCACTCTTCCTTCGGGCATACCATCCCTTTTCCGAATACGCACGTCTCATCATATACAATAGGCAGATAAACTTTCACGTAAAAGTGAGCTCATGTGACATAGATATATCGTATGATTTCCCATCACCTCTCACACTGATCCGATATCACATACTCATAAGAGTAGTCTCATAGATTGCTCTCACATGCATCACATAACTACCTTATGATTTAGTGCAATCAAGCTCACATATAGACTTGGAGTACATACCTGTTTAACCTTTCGCATTGAATATATTTATAAGGAACTCTTATTACGAAGTCTTACCCGGACATAATCTCCACACGAAGTTATCGAGTCTTACCCGGACAAAATTCCCACACGCAGTCATCGGGTCTTTAGAGCCCGGATATAATACGAGCACGAAGCTTACGAACATTAATCAGTGATAATATTCTCGCATAAAGCCTGCGGGGTTTTAACCCGGATATAGTACTGACACAAATGCCCTTCAGAACTTATCACATTTATACACTTTCACATTCATCACATCGGCCATTAGGCCTTATCTCACATACACATGCTCACATTCATCACATTGGCCACTCGGCCTTATCACACATACACCTGTTCACTTTCATCGCATTGGCCATTCGGCCTTATCACACATACACATGTTTACATTCATCACATTGGCCATTCGGCCTTATCCCATATATGCATGTTCACATTCATCACATTGGCCATTCGGCCTTATCACACATATACATGTTCACATTCATCACATTGGCCATTCGGCCTTATCTCATATATGCAGGTTCACATTCATCACATTGGCCATTCGGCCTTATCACACATACACATGTTTACATTCATCACATTGGCCATTCGCCTTATCCCATATATGCATGTTCACATTCATCACATTGGCCATTCGGCCTTATCACACATATACATGTTCACATTCATCACATTGGCCATTCGCCTTATCTCATATATGCATGTTCACATTCATCACATTGGCCATTCGGCCTTATCACACATACACATGTTTACATTCATCACATTGGCCATTCGGCCCTATTCACACATATACACTTTCACATTTATTCAATTAGACTTCACATACCACATATACTATCATGTACAGACTTGGGCTTGACCGAATCTACATCCATCACTTTCCAATGAATAATTCAATTTTACGCCATACTATCATTTCATATTCGAATTATCATAAGCTTACAATATCACGATTTAGAATTCAAGTATGGGTTTAATCAATAGCTTATGAGTAACTAAAACAAGTTTTATCCATGTTTACAACAACATCACATATTCACTACGAGCTGTTTTCCTGAGCAATGGTCCCTAAATTGTTTATAAATGGAGCTACAAAACTCCAAATCACTTGCCGTTAATTTTTCCTGAATATAGACTCGTATATCTTCCATCCATGAAATTTCCAGAATTTTAGGTTGGGCCAATCAACACCAGATTTTTCTTAAGTTTTCCCCTATTTCACTGTTTGACTAATCTGACCACTCTTCACTACGAATCAAATTTCTCATTATCAGAAATTCCTTTGTTTACACGGTTTCTTTTATAAGAAACTAGACTCATTAAGCTTTAATTTCATGTCTCATTCAGCCTCTAATTCAAATCCATGAATTTATGGTGATTTTCTGAATTCATGTTACTGCTGCTGTCCTGAGCAGGTTTATCACAATTTTACTCTTCTGACATATCCTTTCAGCACTTCATAATATCATATCCATTTGGCAACATATCATATCAATAACTTACCTATACTTCATAATAACCATTAGTCTATATGCATAAAGATTTACAATAGAGTTATGATTCTTTTAATATGTGCTTAACATATCATACCCAATCACATTATAGGCATTAATACTTAAAACTTACCTCGGATATTTTGAATAGTTATGGATAGACTACTCCATTGCTTTCTCTTTTCCCCTATCTGATTTCGACACTTTCTGTTCTTGAGCTTGATTTAAAACAAATAAATTTATTCAATTACTTATCAATTAAGCAATTTAATTGAATACATATATATCATATATTTAAGGTACAAATGACCTTACTAACTAGCTATTTAAACATCATACATATGCCCTACTCATACAAAATCGAATATATTACTAGGCTACACTCAACAATTACATTTATCCCCATATAATAGATTAAAACTATCAAGGGACATTTTACTAACTTATTACCTTGCATATTTGAATTTAATAAACTAATTTACTAAATCAATGAATAATAAATTTTAACTTAACAATTTCATAACCACACATGATTATCACATCTACCAATTTGGCCGAATACTTATAAGATTAGCATTTTGCAAGTTTTCAAATCACTTCCAGAGCCAAATATCATTATAAATTAAAATATACTTTCACACATCTATACAAGTTTACAAAACCACATTTAACTTCATATATCATCATCACTTATTTAGTAGAATATGCAAGATCAAACATATCTTTACAAATATATATTTATTTATATATACATATGTGGTCGAAATTACAAGTTCAATTGGAACACTCCATAAATATTTACCTATATAACCGGATATACCAAATTCATTATATCATTACATAGGTACATATCTATAAGACCGAATATATAAGGCTCAATATATCATCACATATGGCCGAATATTACTAGACTCAAGCCATCATATTTTTACCCCTTAAGTCACACCCAAAAATCACATTCGGCACTTCTCTTCCAAAATTTTTCCAAGTCTTCAAATTCACTTACAAGCTCATTTATATAACATATGAAACATTTAACAATTATTTTATCAATAAATAGCATGACCGATTACCTATTTCTCTCCCTAAATCCAAATTCGGCACATTGAACAACCCAAATGCTAACCTATCCAAGTTCGGCATATTCAACAACCCAAATGCTAACCTCAACGTTTAAGTTAAAATAACAAGTAACTTAACACATCCAACATAATTTTCCAAGCTAATGACATCAAAGCTTCAACTAAATTTTCAAGCTTCTTAGCCAAATTTCAAACTTCCAAATAGCCTAAATTTAATCCATGGAATAGGTAGAATTCAAACAAATCATCCAAATTATGCATACATTTCTAAAGGTGGCATTAAACATACCTTCTTCTAGCAATCACCATAGCCGAAACTCAAACAAAAATTTTATTCTTTTTCCTTCCAAGTTTCGACAATGGAGGAACAAGATGAATTACTTTGGTTTCTACTCCCACTAACCAATTTCCCCCATGGCCAAATGCCCAAGACACCATGAAACTTATTCATGACTTAGAATTGCCGAATGGTTGCTCCCTCTCTCCCTCTTAGAATCGGCCAAGAAGAAATAAGAATAAAGACTTGTTTCTTTCACCCCTTTCCTTCTTTTCTTTACTTTATTTCTCACCTTTTATTTTATTCCATCCTCCATACTAATATGGCACCTAGTTAATTAAAGTTAATATAAAATTCACACTTGACTATACAATTTGTAGCATGGCCGGCCACTACCTATAGTTTGGCTAATTTGACATGCAAGGACAAGAACTTTCCCACATATACTAATAGGCCACTTTAGCACTTGCCTAGCATATTTCTAAATTGTCTCACATAAGTCCCTACTAATAATTTTCACATACACTGACCAAATTGAAGTATGAAACTATCACACAAGCATTTACTCACATCATAAACACAGAATATAACCTTTAATTATTTATAAGACTCGGTTTCGTGGTCCAGAAACCACTTTCCGACTAGGGTCACTTTAGGGATGTCACAACTCTCCCCCCCCTTTAGGGATTTTCGTCCCCGAAAATTTCTACCGATGCATAGTTTAGGATAACGTCCTCTTATTGAATTATATCCATAACACATTAGCTCATCGATAGCAATTGTAATTCATTACTGATTTCGCATCGATCTATAGAATCATTTTCTTATCTTAAAACAAATACATAAACATTTCTACAAGTATGCACATATATCTCATTTTCTTGATTTCATAAGCAATAATCACTTAATTTAATTCACAAATGCATTTCAAACACATATTAGGCACATATTAACATGTATAATTCACATCGTCAACCCACATATTCATTCATGAATAAGCTGTAACCTAGCCGAAAGTACACATATACTCAAACATCCCAAAAAAAATATCCTTTATAACTTTATCACATCTCAATATTCAACTGAACTCATTTCCAAAAGAAAAGTCAACTTCCACGTACCTGAACATTTAGTTCATTTAGCACATTCAATCATAGTTAACGTTACCCATATACAGTCGAATAGGCATAAAGCCTAATATAATACGCTAGCTTGAGATTTATTCTAGCGCATAACTCGTATATCCAAAATTATCAACATTCATCAAAAATTCTATCAAACTTTCGAATGTCGAAACTTAATCAAAATAATTTCTTGAACAAGATTAACAAAATAGTGTCCATTCAGCAATAGCACATATAGCTCTTACAATGCCATATCCTAGATATGGTCTTACATATTCTCACATATCGAGCCGATGCCATGTCCCAGACATGGTCTTACACTCTATCTAAAATCAATGCCTTCGTCCCAAACGAGGTCTTACATGAATTCCACTTCACACACTTAGTGCCCACTGACCGATCTCGCCCTCATAGTGCTCGGTTAAAGAAATTCGCACACACACAGTGCCTCTAATTATTCACATACATAGCGCTCTTATTCATTCGTTAATACACATTGATATGACTTAACCAAGTCTATAAACATCATGTATGTACACTTTTAAACATATCGTCTCGTTTAAATTTGAATTTGTATAGTAGTGAGCCCTTAAACTTTGCTCAAATTACCGGCACGAAGCCTACTAGGCACGAAGGCCCGAATACACGTCACCAGCATGATTGCTCTTCGGGATTTAGCACGGATATATCACTAGCACGAATGCTCTTCGGAACTTAGCCCGGATACATCACTAGCACGAATGCTCTTCGGGACTTAGCCCGGATACATCACTAGCACGAATGCTCTTCGGGACTTAGCCCGGATACATCACTAGCACGAATGCTCTTCGGAACTTAGCCCGGATTTATCACTAGCACGAATGCTCTTCGGGACTTAGCCTGGATTTATCACTAGCACGAATGCTCTTCGGGACTTAGCCCGGATTTATCACTAGCACGAATGCTCTTCGGGACTTAGCCCGGATTTAGTAACTCGCACCAATGCCTTCGGATCTTAGTCCGGATATGGTCACTTAGCACAAAGTCTTCGGGACTTAGCCCGGACATCATTCGAATAACCATGCACATTTAACAATAAATCATGACATATTAGTATTTCATTTACATTACTTGAATACAAACACAACATGCTTATCGACCATTTGATTTCCAGTTCTATAGCCACATACAAAAATCACATTTATAGTCATAACACTCCTTCAAAATTGCATCACTTATAACCTTATAATCCAATCCAAATCGAAATTCAAATACGAGTACATGATACGTACCTGATCAACTTAATAATTTAGGCATATCTAAATGAAGTTATATCGCAAATTCTCATAGTCAGAAGCTTGCTACAGCTCGATCGGGATCAACATTCATTACAATACAGCAAACACATTTTAATAGCCAAAAATCATCACACTATCATTTTATCACTTTATGGCATGTATAAATAGACTCACGCGTGCTACGTTAGTCCTAGAATCGACTAAACCGTAGCTCTGATACCAATAAAATGTAATACCCCGAACCCGAGACCGTCACCGGAGTCGAACACGAGGTGTTAACAGACTTTTTTTTTTTTTTTTTTTTAAATTTTCCAGACACTGCCAATCTGCGTAATAGTCGCTTTAAAAATCATATCTTGAGTTTCACAACTCGAAAATCAGTTTCGTGATTTTTCCCTGAAACTAGATTCATATGCCCATCTACATATTTTTTTCTAGAATTTTTGGTCGGGCCAATTAGTACAGTTTATTAGTCAAAGTCTCCCATGTTACAGGAATCGACTACACTGACCCTTGCGCATTACGAATTGGATATCTCCCTGCACAGAGCTTCAATACTGATGTCGTTTGTTTCTATAGAAACTAGACTCAGAGAGGAATCTGTACATATATAGCATGACTCCTAATTATCACTGGTTAATTTATAATAAATCTCCAAAGTCGGAACAGGGAATCCAGAAACCGTTCTGGCCCTGTCCCACGAGAACCTCAATAACTCTTAACATACTGTCCATATGATCGTTTCGTTACTTCCCTATGAAAATAGATTCATCAAGGTTCGTTTACATAATTTATTCATTATTTAATTCCAATCATACTATTTTTAGTGATTTTCCAAATCTACATCACTGCTGCTGCCAACATCTGCCTTTAAGGTAGACTTTACCTATTTAATAGTTTCTATGATTCAACTAGCCCCTTTAGCATGAATAGTACAAATTATGATAGTGATTAACCATTCCATACCAAATGATTATAACAATATGCTCAAACATATGTAAGCCATTTTCGCATGGCTATATACATTAACCAAAATATTCTTCCGCCACTAGTCTATTTTATACATGCCATAAGACAATCCAAAACATAGCAGTACCAAACCGTGGATAGTGATAGTGTGACTAGTTGCTGACGATCCCCGAGCCTGTAGCTTTGCAATGAGATCTATAAAACAGAGGAAACAGAGTAAACGGAGTAAGCATTACAATGCTTAGTAAGTTTTAAGCAGTGGCAATAGATAACAATCAAATTATAACATAGTTGTTCGTATTTTTATTTCACTCTTCCTTCGGGCATACCATCCCTTTTCCGAATACGCACGTCTCATCATATACAATAGGCAGATAAACTTTCACGTAAAAGTGAGCTCATGTGACATAGATATATCGTATGATTTCCCATCACCTCTCACACTGATCCGATATCACATACTCATAAGAGTAGTCTCATAGATTGCTCTCACATGCATCACATAACTACCTTATGATTTAGTGCAATCAAGCTCACATATAGACTTGGAGTACATACCTGTTTAACCTTTCGCATTGAATATATTTATAAGGAACTCTTATTACGAAGTCTTACCCGGACATAATCTCCACACGAAGTTATCGAGTCTTACCCGGACAAAATTCCCACACGCAGTCATCGGGTCTTTAGAGCCCGGATATAATACGAGCACGAAGCTTACGAACATTAATCAGTGATAATATTCTCGCATAAAGCCTGCGGGGTTTTAACCCGGATATAGTACTGACACAAATGCCCTTCAGAACTTATCACATTTATACACTTTCACATTCATCACATCGGCCATTAGGCCTTATCTCACATACACATGCTCACATTCATCACATTGGCCACTCGGCCTTATCACACATACACCTGTTCACTTTCATCGCATTGGCCATTCGGCCTTATCACACATACACATGTTTACATTCATCACATTGGCCATTCGGCCTTATCCCATATATGCATGTTCACATTCATCACATTGGCCATTCGGCCTTATCACACATATACATGTTCACATTCATCACATTGGCCATTCGGCCTTATCTCATATATGCAGGTTCACATTCATCACATTGGCCATTCGGCCTTATCACACATACACATGTTTACATTCATCACATTGGCCATTCGGCCTTATCCCATATATGCATGTTCACATTCATCACATTGGCCATTCGGCCTTATCACACATATACATGTTCACATTCATCACATTGGCCATTCGGCCTTATCTCATATATGCATGTTCACATTCATCACATTGGCCATTCGGCCTTATCACACATACACATGTTTACATTCATCACATTGGCCATTCGGCCCTATTCACACATATACACTTTCACATTTATTCAATTAGACTTCACATACCACATATACTATCATGTACAGACTTGGGCTTGACCGAATCTACATCCATCACTTTCCAATGAATAATTCAATTTTACGCCATACTATCATTTCATATTCGAATTATCATAAGCTTACAATATCACGATTTAGAATTCAAGTATGGGTTTAATCAATAGCTTATGAGTAACTAAAACAAGTTTTATCCATGTTTACAACAACATCACATATTCACTACGAGCTGTTTTCCTGAGCAATGGTCCCTAAATTGTTTATAAATGGAGCTACAAAACTCCAAATCACTTGCCGTTAATTTTTCCTGAATATAGACTCGTATATCTTCCATCCATGAAATTTCCAGAATTTTAGGTTGGGCCAATCAACACCAGATTTTTCTTAAGTTTTCCCCTATTTCACTGTTTGACTAATCTGACCACTCTTCACTACGAATCAAATTTCTCATTATCAGAAATTCCTTTGTTTACACGGTTTCTTTTATAAGAAACTAGACTCATTAAGCTTTAATTTCATGTCTCATTCAGCCTCTAATTCAAATCCATGAATTTATGGTGATTTTCTGAATTCATGTTACTGCTGCTGTCCTGAGCAGGTTTATCACAATTTTACTCTTCTGACATATCCTTTCAGCACTTCATAATATCATATCCATTTGGCAACATATCATATCAATAACTTACCTATACTTCATAATAACCATTAGTCTATATGCATAAAGATTTACAATAGAGTTATGATTCTTTTAATATGTGCTTAACATATCATACCCAATCACATTATAGGCATTAATACTTAAAACTTACCTCGGATATTTTGAATAGTTATGGATAGACTACTCCATTGCTTTCTCTTTTCCCCTATCTGATTTCGACACTTTCTGTTCTTGAGCTTGATTTAAAACAAATAAATTTATTCAATTACTTATCAATTAAGCAATTTAATTGAATACATATATATCATATATTTAAGGTACAAATGACCTTACTAACTAGCTATTTAAACATCATACATATGCCCTACTCATACAAAATCGAATATATTACTAGGCTACACTCAACAATTACATTTATCCCCATATAATAGATTAAAACTATCAAGGGACATTTTACTAACTTATTACCTTGCATATTTGAATTTAATAAACTAATTTACTAAATCAATGAATAATAAATTTTAACTTAACAATTTCATAACCACACATGATTATCACATCTACCAATTTGGCCGAATACTTATAAGATTAGCATTTTGCAAGTTTTCAAATCACTTCCAGAGCCAAATATCATTATAAATTAAAATATACTTTCACACATCTATACAAGTTTACAAAACCACATTTAACTTCATATATCATCATCACTTATTTAGTAGAATATGCAAGATCAAACATATCTTTACAAATATATATTTATTTATATATACATATGTGGTCGAAATTACAAGTTCAATTGGAACACTCCATAAATATTTACCTATATAACCGGATATACCAAATTCATTATATCATTACATAGGTACATATCTATAAGACCGAATATATAAGGCTCAATATATCATCACATATGGCCGAATATTACTAGACTCAAGCCATCATATTTTTACCCCTTAAGTCACACCCAAAAATCACATTCGGCACTTCTCTTCCAAAATTTTTCCAAGTCTTCAAATTCACTTACAAGCTCATTTATATAACATATGAAACATTTAACAATTATTTTATCAATAAATAGCATGACCGATTACCTATTTCTCTCCCTAAATCCAAATTCGGCACATTGAACAACCCAAATGCTAACCTATCCAAGTTCGGCATATTCAACAACCCAAATGCTAACCTCAACGTTTAAGTTAAAATAACAAGTAACTTAACACATCCAACATAATTTTCCAAGCTAATGACATCAAAGCTTCAACTAAATTTTCAAGCTTCTTAGCCAAATTTCAAACTTCCAAATAGCCTAAATTTAATCCATGGAATAGGTAGAATTCAAACAAATCATCCAAATTATGCATACATTTCTAAAGGTGGCATTAAACATACCTTCTTCTAGCAATCACCATAGCCGAAACTCAAACAAAAATTTTATTCTTTTTCCTTCCAAGTTTCGACAATGGAGGAACAAGATGAATTACTTTGGTTTCTACTCCCACTAACCAATTTCCCCCATGGCCAAATGCCCAAGACACCATGAAACTTATTCATGACTTAGAATTGCCGAATGGTTGCTCCCTCTCTCCCTCTTAGAATCGGCCAAGAAGAAACAAGAATAAAGACTTGTTTCTTTCACCCCTTTCCTTCTTTTCTTTACTTTATTTCTCACCTTTTATTTTATTCCATCCTCCATACTAATATGGCACCTAGTTAATTAAAGTTAATATAAAATTCACACTTGACTATACAATTTGTAGCATGGCCGGCCACTACCTATAGTTTGGCTAATTTGACATGCAAGGACAAGAACTTTCCCACATATACTAATAGGCCACTTTAGCACTTGCCTAGCATATTTCTAAATTGTCTCACATAAGTCCCTACTAATAATTTTCACATACACTGACCAAATTGAAGTATGAAACTATCACACAAGCATTTACTCACATCATAAACACAGAATATAACCTTTAATTATTTATAAGACTCGGTTTCGTGGTCCAGAAACCACTTTCCGACTAGGGTCACTTTAGGGATGTCACACATTCGTAGAGTCATTTTCACAATTCGAACATTATCCATAATCTCATAATCACAGTTTATGCAATAACAAAACTTTTAACATACTTTTATAATGAAATTACCACATACGAACTTACTTCATATTTGGAATTGACAGATCGGATCGACTACACGATAACCTTGCTTTTCTTCCTATCTAATTCTGGATTCTTCTTTTCTTGATCTAAATATATTCAAAATTAACTTATTAAATCAACCATTCCTTCAATTTAGTCCAAGACACAAATTTAGGCCTATTTGCACATTAGTCCCTAAACTTTCACATTTAATCAACTTAGTCCCTAATTCACAAATACACAAAATTCACATAATTTCAATAAACCCAAGATTGGCCAAATTATTCATAGGTCCCTAGTTGCCACAACTTTCATTTATTTCACATTTTGATCACTCAATTTGTAAATTTCACAATTTAATCCCTATTATGCATTTTCACCAAAAATCGCTTAACAAAACATGTAAAACTATCATAAAGCTCTCATATTTCAACATTAAACATCAAAGAACATATAGATTCAACAATGGAAACTCTCAAAATCTTTAACAGTTTCAAAATTAAAGGTACGGGACAGCTAGATTGAGCTGCAACGATAACAAAAATATAAAAATCATCAAAAAGGGGACAAAAGCCATACCTTAATGAGCAATGTAGCATAGCCGAATCAAGACGCTAAAATGGATTCTTTTTCTTCAACAAAATTCGATCAAGAAGATGAGAATGAAGCTTAAAATTAATTTTGTTTTAGTTAATAATTCATTAATAACTAATTTACCATTTTAACCTTATAAAACATTAATATATAACACATAAACCATGGACATAAATGTCCACTAACCTTAGCAATGGTTCAATTTCAACATAATGACTCCTAGAATTTAATTTCATAGCTATTTAATACTTTTAACTATCAAAACTCAAATTTTACGCTTTACCCGATTTTGTCCTTTTTTAATCAAATTAACCAACCAATCGATAAAATTAGCTCACGAAATTTTCACACATACATGTTATCATGCTGTAAACTCATAAAATAATATTAAATAATTTTTCAACATCGGATTTGTTATCCCAAAACCACTGTTCCAATTTTGCTAAAACCGGGTTGTTACATATGTGGATGTAATAGTCTGTGAAGATCACACCATAAGGGTATATATATAGGTAGGAGGATGAGAGAAGGGTGAATTTCTTAATTATGTTCACACATCCTTCTCTCGAATATCATCATCTTCTATTTCAATTGCCCTGAAGTGCAGTAGACGTGGGCATGGGTGTCCAGGGAACAGAAAAATCGAAAGACTGCTACAATGTCTAAGAAGGCACTAGTGTTCGGGCAAGCCAAGGTGACAAGGATAAAAAAATAAGGAGAATTTCTATACACTGCTTCTAGGTGATAAATGGTGATATGTTGCTTACATGAAATAGGGAAAGCATGAAGAGAATTTTGTGCATGAATGATGTTGTTGAGTAGTGACAAGTTGATTATTGTTGCTTTAAGATAGATGATTAGATCCATATATTGCATGATAATTGTAAGGAAAAACCTCTATGGGATAGAAGAAATTTGGAGGGGAAATGAGGAGTAAACCTATTAGATACTACCATAGGCGAAACTCTAGGCCTTGCGGAACGGATACTGCAATGTTTTAGCATCAATGTTAGGTGGTGTAAAGGAGGTAATGAGAGGAGGATTTGGGGAAATTAGTATTATGGAAAAGTATTTACAGTGATGGCAATATCGATTAGCCCTTAGGGTGACACTGTAACGATGGTATTAGGTTCTATAAAGTATCGCCGTGACAGTGGTTAGCAAGCTCTATGGGGTGACATCGCGATAATGGTATATGGCGTAAAACCATAGATGAAAGAGGCTATGATAGTCTGGTATGAGGTACGTAGCGTAAGACTATGGATGAAACATGTCATGGCAGCATGGTACAAGTTATAAGGTATACGGTGTAAGACCATAGATGAAAAATGCTATGACAACTAGGTTTGATGGGTAAGACCATGGATGAAAGACTCCGTGGTATCATAAGATAGTAAACCAGGATGACGAATATATAATGACCCGAATTCCAGTAATGCTGGAAATGGCAATTTCAGAACCCCGTTCTCCGATGATCGAATTTGTAAATATTATTTAATAATATTTACGAGTTTATTATAGTGTTATATTGGATTTTGGTTTGATGGATTTTATTAATCAGTCTGTTATTCAAGGTACAAGTGGTTCGACCCTAAAGTTAATGATTTTGGAAAAATAAGGTATTGGGATCTCAGTACATGAGAAAAACCCAATATTGATCATGTTTCAACTGATACAGGACAATCTTGGAATATGTGATCTATTGACTCCGCACCTTGTTCACACAATGGGCAAATTACATTATTCACCAGTCTCCATCTTTGCATGTCTACTAGATTAGGAAGAAAATGCGACGAAATCCTTCATATTATAATTTGCAGTTTAGAAGGGAGGTTTAGGCACCACAGTTGTTTGTAAAAATTCCTGTAGTTGGTCTGTAAAGCATCAGCGTGAAGACTTCCTGGAAAATTTTGTAATAGTTTGTAAGCACTACTTACCAAAAATTCTCCCGAGGGCTCTCCCCAACACACCAACAGATCATCAAGGTCTGACATCGCCAGAGGTATTCAAAGGATCCTATTTGCATCCATCCTCCTTTGAGAATGTATTTGTAATATCTTTATATTGGGTCTAGTTATTTTGGGTATATTTTTTAGGTTTTGAATTTAAAAATTTATCGGGTTAATAGTAATTTTTAATTTAATATAGGAGGTTAATTTCATCTAAAATAGATTAAATAATAATTTGGAAAAAATAAAAATATTTTTGAAAAATTAATTTTAAAATAATTAAATAATTATTAGTGAAAATAATTAATTTGGGCTGAAAAAAATTTTAAAATATTTTTTATTTGGGTTAATTTGAGTTAAGTTTAAATATGAATTAAATTGGATTTAATTGTAAAATAGAGAAAATTTTGGAGTATTAATTTGGAAAATAAGCTTTTAAATTTAGAATTTTAGAGGAAATTATCAATTGGTAAAGTAAGGGAAATATAGGAGTGGATATTGGGCAAATTTTTCATTTTTTAAATTTCTGGTGGGTTGTTTCAGTTTTAAATGCAATGCATTTACCCTATTTTTGACACCATTTACATAGATTAGAGAGCTATAAAATTTATTTTTGTTACACGGTTTTAAAGATCTATCATTAGAGAATAGATTCAACAAATTTCTTTCTTAAAAATACTTTCTTTTCATCCTATTATTTACAAAAATAGCCAAAAATATTTTGAATTTTTTCAAGAGTCTTGAATCAAGATTTTTAATCAAAGGATTTAGAATGAATCAAAGGTAATTATTATTTCTAAACATATTTACATGATTTGAGTGATAATTACATGATTTTTTATTAATGTTATTTTCTTCCAAAGCTTAAGGTGTTTTAATGGTGGATTTTGAATTTTGAGAGGAAATTCACAAATCAATTGATGTTCCAACTCAAAATGGATCTATTCGAAAGTTTTTGGTCTTATTTATCATGATTAAACATGTTTTGTAAGGTTCTTTAAAGAAATTCAAATTTCATCATCTTCATAAATCGATTTTCTAAAATTTTGTGAAATTGATGCTTAGTATATGTTTATTTGGTCTAGTAATGATGTTTGGAAGTGATTAGAAGGGTTGGAGTGATCAATTTTGTGAGCAATCGAGTTTTCGACTTGAAGATACAAATCTGGTAAGGCAACTTTGAGTGAGAATTTCGTGTAGCTTAGTTGATGAAAATTTGTATTTATTATATCTTTTGAAAGGTGATAATATATATTTTATCTCTGCTGAAGCTCCGAATCTTGAAGAGGATCGAGCTAATCAAAATTGATGCTTAAATTTACTTGGTTGATCACTTGGTTGTGGTTGAGTTAGTTGTGTGGTGAGTGTTATTAAAAAGCGATTTGGTAAATTGACCCTCACTTATGCTTAATTGGATGATTAATTACTGATTGCAAATATTTAATTGAGTTTTGGTTGGTTAATTTTTCAAGATTATTAATATATGTTTAAGTGATGAAATTTTTATTAAGTGTTGGTAAGTGAGCATCTAGTGATTTTATGTGCTTGATTTAATCGATTATAATGGTGAACTAAAAAAGCATGCTGGAGTTTTTTGGTTCATAGTATGTTAATATTTCAATTGATAAATGAACATTGATAATAGGTAATTCGTATATTAGATTTAATTTGATGTTAAAATGGATATGTTACATGATTCACATATGCACTTTGGCACTTTAAATTGGGCACATTATTGACTGAAATTATCTTATGATTGATTGGTTATATTGATATTATAGCATGGTGGATTCATTGGATAAAGTTGGCATGTCATAGGATTTGGGAGTACTTAACATATTGAATTGTTATTTGTGAGCAATGAGACTCTAGGCGGACTGGTTTGGAGTAGATAAGTGAGTGTTGAGCTTGTGCCTCCACTCAACAGGACTGATTTCAGGTGATATAAGAGAGTGTGTGGCCTCGGCCCACTCAATCTGGGATTGATTCTGATTCTGATTGGGAGTAAGGAGATTCGTTTATCCGATGTATGATCATTCGATTAAGCCATGATTGTATATGCCAATATAAATGTATGAATTTTTATATGCTAAATTGATGATTATAAACCATGATTACTTATGATTTTTGATGCATGGTGTAACACGCCTTACCCATGTCCGACGCCGGACTAGGGTTAAAAAGCATTACCGGACTTAAACATACATATTCATGCAAAAATCAGGCCATAAAATCTCTTCTAATTCAAAACCTTTCAAACACATGCATGTCATCCCTTCTTTGGGTCTACGAAGCCCAAAACATTCATCAGAATCGATTTGGGACTAAACCGAGAACTTTAAGAAGTTTCAGGAAAACTTAGAAAATTTTCCAATGAAACAGGGTCACACACCGTGTTGACATAGGGGCATGCTCATGTTCCTTTGGCACACTCGTGTCCTTAAGCCGTGTAACTCTTTATTTAAGACGTTAGCATGCACATCGAACCACACGGCCGGGCCACACGCCTGTGTCTCCAGGCCGTGTCCCTCACATGGTTGAGACACACAACCGTGTCTCAGCCCTTATGGCCAACACTTAGGCTATTTTCCAAGCCTTCATGTTTCCCATAATCTCTTACAACCATATGCACATCATAATCGCAAATCATGGCATCATTTTAGTGATTAAACAATCTTTATTAGGACATATCCTTAACATTAACATGTCCTCTTACAAGTAATGCATCTACTCATGCAATACCAAGTCTAGATTCCTTATTTCACATTCATAAGACTTGTCATTTTGATGACCTCTTTTACCATTATACTATGGTTACCAACTTATCCATCAAGCACTCATGTTCAATCATTATCATGTTGTGTTTATAACGTGCAATTACTACATGGCTATGACCACCTCAATTGGTCATAGAGCATACATCCAACACACATGTCATATTACTAACCATGCATGGCAAACAAACATAACCACATTATAAACATTAAACATGACATGATTAGCTAGGTTTACAAGCCATAATCAATATGAGCCACATCTCATGACCATATACATATAACTCAACATAAGCCAACACATTTGGCCAAAGCAAAATAATACATGTGAATCAACTAGATCCCAATACATGCCACTCACTTGAAGTTTCTAATATACGCTTCATTATGCCAAAGGTAGCGACTTGATAGTGTAATGCTGCCTCCAAAAATCTCCAACCCCGAGCTAACCTAAAAACACTAAAGGAAAGGAAAGGAAGGAAGTAAGCTTTATAGCTTAGTAAGACCGTATGAAAATAATAAGTGTAACACCCTAAACCTGGCCTAGACGTTATGGCCGAATCTGACGTGTCACATTTAAGTGTTTTAACAACAACCGTGTTTTCATTGAAAACCCTTCTTAAAATAAAAGAAAATCTTAATTATATAAAAAAATTCCTTTCAATCGCTTGTTCAAAACATATGATTTGATGAAAATAAGTCACCTTAAAAAAATAGTTGCGAAAACGTAGAAAAGACATAGTATAGTTTAAGAAACCATGTTCAACTCCTTATAATTACATCACATAAAAATAATAATCCAAATAATAACAAAATGGAAGCCTTATTACATTCTGGCCTGAAAAGTACTTAATAAAATAGAAACTTATATGCTTCTAAAAGAAAAACAAGTCCCAGTTGCCTTGCTAGCTGGCCACCCAGAGTCCCTCAAAACATCGAACCTTCTACTGAGCATCACCTGAAAATAAAATAAAAGAGGGGGTGGGTTTTTGCAAACTTAGTGTGTACAACCCTCGACGAGTAACAAACATTCAATAATTACCATACATCAAACATGCAATCTAATGCAGTGCAATCCCATCCCAATGATCCATCTGCTACACACCAACTCCGTCCCCTGATACACATCATGTGGGGATATAAATATTGACCCACCCAACCGATACACGTCCATGGTAGCCCAGTTGCGGAACTACCTTCATTTATACATTGGGCTTATAAGCCGTTGGTGGATCCACGGTTGTCAAGCAACCATGCGATCCTCATATACTTCCTTCTTTCCATAATTCCCAGCCCATATGCAACCTAAACAGAATATCATATGCGTGCAGCAGATATGCATGTAACATCCATAACACTTACATTCAACACTTAGGGGTAATTTGGTCATTTGTGCCCTTAGGGGCATATCGGTGATTTTCCCTTTACTACGGCTTTCACTTACCTTGGCCCGTTAACAAATCCCATAAGATAAGATGAATGAATACTATGCACCAGGTAGGAATCCAGAGAAGAGGAGGTGAGTCATTAAGACCGCTTAAGTACCAAACTCTCCCTAGCTCCAATCATAGACATGCATATACCCGTTGCCACACCTTAACCCTATGACTTGTCCACGTTCGCATTAAATTAATTAAGTTTTATGTAGTTATCATATACTAGGCCCAAAACCCCTACATACATGCATATGGCCCACTTAGCCCAATCTCATTTATATGGCCCATCAGGCCCTATTCGACATTAAAAAAAATGAAAAAATGAAAAATAAAAAAAAATGAAGAATCAGCTAGCAAAGATGGAAAAGCCAATCGACATTAAAAAAAATGAAAAATTTGGCATTAGCCTAGGATCCCAAACTCAGCACATATTTATAGCCTCTAGCCAAATTGCCTAACCCTTAATTCCCAATTTAGCTCCATCACTTCCCCCTTCTCATCTCCTCATTTTGTCCCTGATAACTCCCTAATCTATTTCCTAAATTTTCTCTTCTGAACACTCTCCTTAGAGTCCATCTTCACGCCACTTCCAACCTTCTAGAAGGCCAAAATTAAACTCTCAAAAATACTAAGCTAGGGTTCGAACCTCGAATCTCCTTGCTATCCACTAACGCTACCTCCCTACACCCTAAGTGGCGTCACTTAGCCACTCCTCCACAAGGCTTTTTGATGTCACTTTCCCTTATCTTTATTTAAAAGCCCATCTACTTCCAACCCAGATTCTTTTAATAATTAAATTAAAATTCCTCCACCACAAAACTCAACCCAGAACTTCTCCAACAAACCTAGACACATCAAATTCCTTAAAAGTCAACAAGTCATTTGTCATTTTCTTGCTCACTTAAAAATTTTATGAAACCCAAAGCCCAAATCCCAATTCATCTAGGCCCAAAATTTGGGGCTTACAATAAACAAATTATCAACTTGCTTCTCATGGTAATAAAACCCTATTTGCATTTTTACTCATGTTATAGTCAAACTATTTTCTTGAGTCACAGTCACTAAATGATTTATATCTAGAGCTACGCAACTCCAAATTAAGTTCCGCTAATTTTCCCTAAAACTAGACTCACATATATTATTTCCATAAACTTTTTAGAATTTTTGGTTTAGCCAATTAGTATAATTTATTTCTTAAAGTTACCTTTTTTCACTATCTAACAGTTCTGACCCATTAAGAATTAATTATCTCATAATATGGGACCTAGATGATGTTTCCGTATATTTCTCTTGAAAATAGACTAATTAAGAATTCTAGGAATATAAATTATAACTTAAAACTATTTTTATAAAATTTTCAATGATTTTTTCAAATCAGAATAGGGGATTTCAAATTCATTTTGACTCTGTCTCACAACAATTTAAATATTTCATAATATGAGACTCTTTTTCTTACACCGTTTCTTCTATGTGAAACTAGACTCATTAGGCTTTAATTTCATATTTTATTCAACCTCTAACCCAATTTTCACAATTTTTGGTGGATTTTCAAAGTTAGACTATGGCTGCTGTCCAAACTGTTTTAGTGTAAATTAATGATACTAAGTTTATCACACCATATTAATTCATTTTTACCACATTGGTCTTAGACTGACACATCTCGTAGCCGATGCATGTCCCAGACATGTCTTCACTAGCTCTCGTCTCAATGCCGATGCCATGTCCAAGACATGGTCTTACACTGGCTTTTATAATGTAGCCGATGCATGTACCAGACATATCTTACACTAGCCCACAATAACCCATATGTCATGGCATGAATATCTGATTTATTTCCTAGGCTCAAATGGGAACTCTACTATCTCTATTATCATCATATTTTCTCAATTCCACAATCAAGAAATTTATGTTATATTAGTTCAAATACAATTCAACACATACATTAGTAATATAGTTGTATTATTTACATACAACTTACTCGTTTCAATGGAATATCATATTCCATCAAATCTCCAAGCATTCAATCAACACATAAATGTTATTTGTATTTGACATCAATTTATCATATACAATATCATCAACATAAAATTTAATAAAATCATGGAAAGATAGATTTTCAAGTATAATAACAATGGCATAAATTTCATGCTCATTTAATCACACGGAGTTACTTGAAATGCAATTTCGGCTAATTATTCTCTTTTTGTCCTTAACCACGCACTTTCTCGATTTAAGCCCAAATCTCGATTTTCTTGATCTAACATGATGAAATTCACTCATTTAATCATGACATTAATTATAAGATTTTAGAATTCATAATTTGGCAAAATGATCGTTTCGCCCTTAGACTTTACAAAAATTACGATTTTGCCCTTAGGCTCGTAAATTGATTTTTATCAAATTTCCTCCTTTACCAAGCCTAACCGAATTCTTTTTATAATTATAGAAACCCACAATTTCAATTATTTCACATATTCACAACTTATTTTACAACTTTCACAAAATGGTCCTTTTAGGGGGTTTCATGAAAAATCACTTAACAAAAGATGTTTATCTAACATCAAACTTTCATTTTCCTCCATTAAACATCAAAAAACATGCATGAAACACATGGGTGAATTTTTTAACATAAACCCTAGTTCAAAATAATGATAGAAATAGCTATATCATGCTTCAAGGATCCCAAAAACATCAAAAACATCAAAAACCAACACCGAAATGACTTACATGAAAGAGGCTTATGTTGCTGAAATTTTCAAGCTCCAATGGAGGTTTTTCTTCCCTAATTTTCGATTGAGAAAGATGGAGAAGAAGGGTGGCTATTTTTGTTTTATTTTATTAGTCTTTGTATATGTCATCAAATACCAACCATACCAATTTTTTTACTTTTCAACTCTTTTGTCCCCCCTATGGCCGGCCATCAACATTTTAAGGGTCTAATTGCTCTTTAAACACCCCAAATTTTGGTTCTCTAGCTATTTAACATATTTAGCTAGCAAAATAAAACTTCCATCCTTTATACGATTTAGTCCTTTTTCGAAATTAAGTATGAAATCGCTAAAATTATTTTACCAAAATTTTCATGTACTCATATAATGATGCTATAACACATAAAATATTATTAAAAATAATTTCTCTGGCCTCAGAATAATGGTTCTGAAACCACTGTTCTGACTAGGCCCCAAATCGGGCTGTTACAATTTCCCCCCTTAAGGATTTTCGTCCCCGAAAGTCTTACCAGGAAAGTGATTTGGTTTCTCACATAAACTTCTCTTTCTCAAAATCATTGCTAAAGAAATTTTACTCTTTTGTACCTTTAATACTTGTCTCATTAATTTCTCATATTCGAATCATGAGCGATTCTTCGTTATACAACACTTTCACCAAACCTTAACCTCTATTTGAGAGTTCATGCACTCAAATGTCTGATCCATACCATCATGCTACATATACACTCTCACTTGAATCTTTTCGAATTCTAAAAGTGAAACTAGTGGGTCCATCTTGGTCTTATGCTCTCTATAATTTCACACAGTTTAATTGTTTACCAATTTAACTCTCAGTTACTTCTAAATTTCAAAGCCTCCTTTAGCCTTCCCAAGAAATCATGATATAAAACCCGAATCTCAATCCGATTGGTGGAGACTAGAATTCCAAGAAATCTATCAATCATAGAGACACAAAATTCCATGAATCTGATGAGCAGGGATTCAGTACATACCAGCATGATTTACATATCTCGTCTCATAACATTTTTCTCATCTCCATTCTTGTGCTAACGCATGCAAAAATAATTCTAATGACACTTGATATACATCCTTAAACTTTTCAACATTTCTAGAATTCATGCACAAAAATCAACAATATCAAGCTACAAATTCAATCATTAATACACTATTCCCGAGGGTTTCCTCGCGAAATTTCTGTATAAGTTTTGGATTTTTTTGTTCAAGTACCCTTAGCCAGAATTTGCTTTCTCAAAGATCATACGATTGCATTAACCCAAATAACACAGATATCTCAATTGAAGGCATTAATTTCAATTAACTTACTTGAGAAAAGAGATCTATCATACCAATTGAAATTCAAAATTTCACCATTTAGGCCTTTGTCGATGTCAAATCCTTATACTCAAATTAGAGAAATCTAAATATTAAAATCACCGCATTACCATGATTAAATCAAAAGCATAGTCACACTTGACATGATTATTGCAAGCTAAAGAACACACTTTGAACATGAGTCATAATTAATAGATTATGGAACAAAGATAACAAGAAAACCAAGTAAAGAAATCTAGGATAGAGAAATCGCAAGATATGGGACTATATTGGAAGACCGAAAACAACCTCTTAAGAAAATATGAAAGACTTCGATAATTCCTTAGAGGGAAAAAGTCTAGAAGAAAGTATCATTTAATCCCACTGAAATCAAATACGATAATTTAAAGAAACAGAATCATAGCATCATGTACATTTTCTCATAAGTTCCAATCAGACTAAATATAACAGAATATTAAAGCGAAGTAGAGCAAAGCAAATTATAAACCAGTCAGACTGACAATGTCTTCATTTGACATTAAGATCAGATAACATTCTCATATAACAAGAATTTCATCAAAAGATAGATAGCCACTATAATACTTCCGAGAACAGTGATCTCTTAAAATATATCAAGAGAGACAGTTATCATCTACTCACTATGATTTCCATACTCAAACATTTCATGTTTCAAATATTATTCCTCTAACTATTTCTGTCATCACAAATCCCATATTATTACACTTGCTCAACCTCGTACCTGAGTAATTCGATTTATCAAAGTACATTTCCTCTCTAACTGTGACAGTGCATAATTCACATAATCTTTATGTCAACCTAATACTTTTTTAGCTCTGGCTTACTTATCAACTCATTCTCAATCTCTAATCATGTTTATAGATATTTCTCCACAAAACTCTTTGGTTACATACTTGTGAATTTATTCAGCGTAATTCTCGTGAAATTCCATTACAATACACCACTCTGGTAAGGAAGTGAGGTCGTAGGGCCTCCGACTCGACTCTCATATACATATACATGTAACACAACTTTCATCATCATAGCAACATCATCAAAATCATATCATTCATTTCAGACAGACCAACATTCATATTCATTTTACACCAACTTTTCGGTTATCTCATTTAGACAAGTATACTCATACATGCACTCTATGAATTCTGAGTAAC
Organism: Gossypium hirsutum; assembly: GCF_007990345.1. Lineage (NCBI taxonomy): Eukaryota > Viridiplantae > Streptophyta > Magnoliopsida > Malvales > Malvaceae > Gossypium > Gossypium hirsutum. The sequence goes on along the minus strand of NC_053433.1, from coordinate 57,113,215 downwards.
TTTACTTATCCCATTCATTTAATCAAACTAGTCATGTACATAACATCATACGAGAGCCAACAAACATAGATAAGTATATTCCAATCTGTACTTTCATTTTGCACATCATCGTATGCATATCATTACAAACATGTAAATCAATCCAAGCAATTTAACACTTATACTCAAACTATGTGAATTTGCCAACCATATTCATTCAAATAAGTATACATGAACATTTTTTCTACCTATATATTTAGTAAGTTATTTAAACACATGTGTTCACTTGAACAAATCAATCATGTACACATTCTATTTCATGTTTCTCACATCACAAATATGTACATATACATTTCACAAATTCTTGTTCGTACCTTTCCAAGTTTCAACTCTTCATAACTGTACTTTATTGAATACTTTAGCATCATTATCTATGTGATCGGGTGTAGCTCGGTTGGAGAGTACCTTGCCCACACAAGATAGCTCTCATTCGCATCAGGAGACATCACACTATCACAAACTTGTGGCATGTATAGCTAGACTCTTACACGTGCTAGGTTGTCTGAAAACCTATTAAATCATGCTCTGATACCACTAAATGTAACACCCCATACCCATGTCTGATGCTGGAACATGGTACGAGGCATTACCGGACATAAACATACACAGTCTTATAAAAACCAGGCCATAAAATATCTTTTAATTCAAAACCTTTCAAACACATGCATGTCGTCCCTTATTTGGGTTTACGAAGCCCAAAACATTCATCAGAATCGATTTGGGACTAAACCGAGAAATTTAAGAAGTTTCAGGAAAACTTAAAAAATTTCTCATGAAACAGGGTCACACACCCGTGTGGACATAGGGACATGCCCGTGTGCCTTTGGCACGTCCGTGTCCTTAGGCCATGTAACTCTCTATTTATGATGTCAGCATGCACATCGAACCACACGGCCCGGCCACATGCCCGTGTCTCCAGGCCATGTCCCCCACACGGCCGTGTCTCAGCCCTTGTGGCCAACACTTAGGCTAATTTTCAAGCCTTCATGTTGCCATAATCTCTTACAACCTTATGTACATCATTTTAGTGATTAAACACTCTTTATTAAGACATATCCTTAACATTGACATGTCCTCTTACAAGTAATGCATCTACTCATGCAATACCAAGTCTAGACTCCTTATTTCATATTCATAAGACTTGTCATTTTGATGACCACTTTTACCATTATACTATAGTTACCAACTTATTCATCAAGCACTCATGTTCAATCATTATCACGTTGTGTTTATAACGTGCAATTACTACATGGCTATGACCACCTTAATTGGTCATAGAGCATACATCCAACACACATGTCATATTACTAACCATGCACAGTAAACGAACATAATCACATTATAAACATTTGACATGACGTGATTAGCTAAGCTTACAAGACATAAACAATATGAGCCACATATCATGTCCATATACATATAAGTCAATATAAGCCAACACATTTGGCCAAAGAAAAATAATACATGTCAATCAACTAGATCCCTATACATGTCACTCACTTGAAATTTCTAATATATGCTTCATTATTCCAAAAGTAGCGACTTGATAGTGTGATGATACCTTCGACGATCTCCAACCCCGAGCTAACCTAAAAACACTAAGGAAAGGAAAGGAAGGGGGTAAGCTTTATAGCTTAGTAAGACCGTATAAAAATAATAAGCAATTTATCAACTTGCTTCTCATGGTAATACAACCCTGTTTGCATTGTTACTCATGTTCTAGTCAAGTTGTTTTCTCGACTCACAGTCAATAAATGATTTATATCTAGAGCTATGCATCTCCAAATTAAGTTATCCTAATTTTATCTGAAATTAGAGACACATAGCTTCTTACCATAAAATTTTTAGAATTTTTAGTTTAGCCAACTAGTACAATTTATTCCTTATAGTTACCCTTTTTTGCTGTTTGATAGTTTTGACCCCTCCTCACTAAAAATAAGTTATCTCATAATACGGGATTGGGATGATGTTTTTTTCTATTTCTCTTGAAAATAGACTCATTAATAATTCTATTCATATAAATTATAACTCATAAATATTTTTTTACAATTTTCAATGATTTTCTCAAATCAAAATAGGGATTTCAAGGTCATTTTGACTCTGTCTCACAATAATTTAAATATTTCATACTATGAGACTCTTTTTCTTACACCGCTTCTTTTATGTGAAACTAGACTCATTAGGATTTAATTTCATATTTTATTCAACCTCTAACTCAATTTCCACAATTTTAGGTGGATTTTCAAAGTCGAACTATGGCTGCTGTCCAAAACTATTTTAGTGTAAATTAATGATACTAAGTTTATCACACCATATTAATTCATTTTTACCACATTGGTCAGGTTATCACAAAATCATTTTCATAGACATGAATTACCTATTTACATATTTACCAAATGTGCATCATAAACTAAAATCATTTCTCATGAGCTTGGCATACATACCTGTGTAACTCAACATGCTCATATTCATTCCTCACTATAACATAAATTGAATTCACATCTCATCAATTTCATGTAAGTACCTGTACCACTCAAAATATGGTCATAACATTTCTCATTTAGCTTAAACCGTAACTCTCACCGTTGAACCATTCGGAAAGCTATCGGATATTCACTAAGCCTCAAACATAGGGTATAATGCTGATGCCATGTCCCAGACATAGTCTTACACTGGCTCATCCATCAAATCGATGCCATATCCCAGACTTGGTCTTACACTGACTATTGAAATCGAGGCCGACGCCATGTCCCAGAAATGGTCTTACACTAGCTCTCACATATCTATTTCGATGCCATGTCCCAGACATGGTCTTACACTGACACAGCCGATGCATGTCCCAGACATGTCTTACACTGGCTTACATCTCGAGGCCAATGCATGTCCTAGACATGTCATACACTAGCTCTCGTCTCAATGCCGATGCCATGTCCCAGACATGGTCTTACACTGGCTCTCATAGTGTGGCCGATGCATGTCCCAAACATGTCTTGCACTAGCCCATAATAGCTCATATGTCATGGCATGAATATCCGATTTATTTATTGGGTTCAAACGGGAACTCTACTATCTCTATTATCATCATATTTTCTCAATTCCACAATCAAGAAATTTATGCTATATTAATTCAAATACAATTCAATACATACATTAGCAATGTAGTTGTATCATTTACATACAACTTACTCGTTTCAATGGAATATCATATTCCATCAAATCTCCAAGCATTCAATCAACACATAAATGTTATTTACATTTGATATCACTTTCTCATATACAATATCAACAATCATGACAAGATTTATTTTCAAGTATACTAACAATGGCATAAATATCATGCTCATTTAATCACACGGGCTTACCTTAAATGTAATTTTGGCTAATTATTCTCTTTTTGCTCTTAACACGCACTTTCTCAATTTAAGCCCAAATCTCGATTTTCTTGATCTAACATGATGAAATTCACTCATTTAATCATTATGAATTAGAACATTTTATAATTCATAATTTGGCAAAATAACCGTTTTTCCCTTAGACTTTACAAAAATTATGATTTTGCCCTTAGGCTTGTAAATCAATTTTTATCGAATTTCCTCATTTACTAATCCTAACTTAATTCTTTTATAACTATAGCAACCCACAATTTCAATTATTTCACACATTCACAACTTATTTTACAACTTTCACAAAATGGTCTTTTTAAGGGGTTTCATGAAAATTCACTTAACAAAAGATGTTTATCTAACATCAAACTTTCATTTTCCTCTATTAAACATCAAAAAAAATGCGTGACACACATGGGTAAATTTTTTAACATAAACCCTAGTTCAAAATAATGATAGAAATAGCTATATCATGCTTCAAGGATCTCAAAAACATCAAAAACATCAAAAACCAACACCAAAATAACTTACATGAAAGAGGCTTATGTTGCTGAAATTTTCAAGCTCCCATGGAGGTTTTTCTTCCCTAATTTTCGGTGGAGAAAGATGGAGAAGAAGGGTGGCTATTTTTGTTTTATTTTATTAGTCTTTGTACATGTCATCAAATACCAACCATACCAAATTTTTGACTTTTCAACTCTTTTGTCCCCCCTATGGCCATCCATCAAAATTTTAGGGTCTAATTGCTCTTTAAACACCCCAAATTTTGGTTCTCTAGCTATTTAACATATTTAGCTAGCAAAACAAAATTTTCATCCTTTATGCAATTTAGTCTTTTTTCGAAATTAAGCATGAAATCGCTAAAATTATTTCACCAAAATTTTTATGCACTCATATAATCATGCTATAACACATAAAATATCATTAAAAATAATTTCTCCGGCCCTGGAACAGTGGTTCCGAAACCATTGTTCCTACTAGGCCCAAAATTGGGCTGTTACATATGGTTGAGCATATGACATTGAACTATTATAGATTGATATTGTGATTGAAAATTTGTATTTGATTGGTTTCAATTTAAGAATGATTTGGGTTCTAATTTACTCATCAGTTTATTAACATTCATTGAACTTTTTAAGCTCACATATTCGCATTCGTACAGTTAACTAATGGGATTTAGGAGCTAAGGAGCCAAGGAAGAGAGTTCTAAGAGATGAAGGCTCGGTAGAGATTTAGTTACATGTTTTAGAAATGTTAATCAGGCATTGTGGTACTTCCAGGACTTAGTTTAATTTTGGTTGTAATTGGACATGGACATTGGACCTTTTTAATTTTGGATGGTTTTAAAATATCATATATGCATATTTGAATTTGATTTTTAAATAATTTACTGTGTATTTTTGCTTGATAACATGGTGATTGATAACACGATGTGTAAGGCATGATGTTTCACTAACCATTGTTTAAATGAAGCTTCCATGGAGTGGTTTACTAGTGATTAAGATACGCCACTTGTTTGAATTAACCGGGGAGTGATATGCATGAAATTGAATGTTTAATTCCATTTAGTTGAGGCTTAATTGGTGTTATAAATTCAATTGAAGGTGCATGAATATGTATGAAATTTAATCGTAGCTAAATAGGGTTTAATTGGCCATTAAGATACTCAAAATAGGGTTTAACATTGAATATTTCACACAAAAAAATGTAGTGAATTGTTGGGGGTTTGAATTCTAGTCTTTTTAAATTGGTTCTCTAGTCTATTTAAATTATAAATTAGTCCTGTAACTTGATAAGTCTAATTAGAGCCTTAAATGACAAGGAAACTTGATAAAATTTTAGGATTAAACTTGTAATTTATAAAATTTGTTAAAAACGCACTCAATTTAATATTTGGGTATAGTACTAATAGTTTGAAATTGTTATGATTTAGTCATTAATGCTAAAACTTAAATTAGACATAGGAAATAAACTCAGATTAAGCTGAAATTTTTAGCGCTTACATAAATTGACTAAAAGGGAGTTGGTAAATGTATATATCTAAATTCGAGTTAGTTTAATCATAGGTGGTAAAATGAAAAAAATGCCCTTAAGTTAAATTACTTTTAAAAAGTTTAAAATTGGTTCACAAATTGCTTCCGCATTAATAAATAACACTATAAATGGATAAGATTGAGGTGTTATAAGGTCGGGTGTGTCTTGAAAGGTCGTTAGCTGGAGAGTTGCTTAGGTGGCCAATGTAAAGCTTCGAATTTGGGTCAGTCCGTCCTGGTCGGGTTTGGGGTGTCATAGTATTTACAACTAACTCCTTGTTCAAGTTTCTAGTATTGGTATCAATTAGATCAGCAACTCTATGATTTTGCATACTTTGAACAACACTAGATAATTATAATCAACTATCCCCGGGATCTACGCATCCTCATTGCTTGAAATATTTTTACCTTAGCCCACCTTCCAACAAAGCCGCTCACGCAAAACTCCCTTTCGCTGCCCAAATGCTTTTCCATGCATGTGACCAAATTTACATTAATGAAATCTAAATTAAGGAAGTATTTGGCTTTGAAAACACAAGCAACTAATGAATCCAAGTAGTTAATGAGTCTCCAACCTTGTTTAGTTAACAAAGAAATATTGAATGTTCCCATACAATGAAAACCCATACCCCCTTCTTCTTTTAATCGACACATTTGCTTCATTCATGTAACAACCCGATTTAGGGCCTAGTTAGAATAGTGGTCTCGATATCATAAATTTAGAGTTGAATAAATTATTTTATAATTATTTAGATGTTATAGCATGTTTTTAATAGTGCATGAAAAATTTGGTGAGTTAATTGTGACGTTTGTGAGCCCAATTGTGAAAAAGGACTAAATCGCATAAAATGCAAAAGTCTTATTTTGATAGCTAAAAGTGCCAAATAGCTAGAGAACCTAAATTGGGGGTCTTTAAAGGGAAATTAGACCCTTTAGGGAGGCATGGCCGGCCATAGGAGACAAGGTGGTCAAATTTTCAAAATTTGGTAAGTTAGGTGGCTTATTTTGACTAAAATAGGAGTAAATAAAGGAAAGATGATATCATCCTTTTTTCATATTCTTTCTCCACTGAAAATCAGCCATTGAAGGGGGTTTGAAAGCTTAAAAATTTCATCAACTTGTAATCCTCACAAGTAAGTGATTTTGATAGTTTTTCTTAATGATTTTTACATTTTTGAGACCCTTGAAGCATGAGCTTTCAAATGAGGGTACTATTTTGCAAAATGATTAAGAGTTTAGGGTTTTGACATGAAAATATTTGTAATTTTTTCTGAGTTTTTAAGGAATAAAATGAGTCTTGGGTATCTAATAAACAACTTTTGTGAAAGGTGTTAGCATGAAAATACCTAAAAGGACTATTTTGCATAAGTTGTAAAATATATGATAAATGTGTGATATAGTGGGAATTTGGAGTTGCTATAAGAGTAAAAGGTTTAGGTAGACTTAAGATAAGAAGAAATTCGATAAAAATCAATTTTCGAGCCATTTATGTGCCTAGTTTGGTCGCCGAACCTAAGTTACAGGATGCTACAGTAAAATAGAGACATTTATGTGCACAACGATCAAAAAAAATTTCAATGTAGCTTTACTTAGATCACATACAAATATTAGAGGTTATAACATAAATGAGACTGGTTAAGTTTTTAAATAGACATCTTTAGTTTCAGGTGATTTATAGTTTCCATTCGAAAGTTTTAAACGAAGAATGCCAAGGTGGTTCGCCAAAAGATGTCCGCCCGAGGCTTGTTCAACAAATGAATGAGGAAGGGAGTTCACCATATCCTTGTACTTAATTAGAACACCATGACCCCATGATCTAATCTTATCTACCACATAGACTCACATTCAGATAGCACGCTGCAGTTGACGAAGATAATGTGGTTCGCATTTTATTTCCTTCAACTATCTAAAATAAGTTAGCATATTCAGTACATGCAATTGTTTTCATTTCAAGTGTGCTAATTGTCTACTCCAACATTGAACAAGCATCACGAAAAATTATGAATATATAAACATTCAATTCATTACCATTCATTTCACATTCAAGTTCACAAAATAGACCTTGTATATATGCCACTAGACCCAATGCAGAGTTAAAATAATTCTACCAAAAAAAAAAGTTGGATAGTGTGAGTTGTAGATCAATCCGCCTGCTGAGTTCTACCAACTACTCTGTAACACCCCGTACCTGAGACCGTTGCCGAAGTCGAACACGAGGTGTTAACAGACTTATTTCATTTATTAACACAGTTCATTTTAAAATTCTGGACAAGCTGGTTAACTGCATCACAGTCACTTTAAAAGTCATATCTTGAGTTCCAAAACTCGAAAACTAATTCTGTAAATTTTCCCTGAAACTAGACTCATATATCCATCCACAAATTGTTTTTCTAGAATTTTTGGTTGGGCCAATTAGTACATTTTATTAGTTAAATTCTCCCCTGTTACAGGGTTCGACCATTCTGACCTTCGCACATTCCGACTTGGATATCTCCCTATACAGGGCTTCAATACTTATGCCATTTATTTCTAAAGAAACTAGACTCGAAAAGGAATCTATACATATATTGAATGACTTCTAATTATCTCTGGTTAATTTATAATGTATTTCCAAAGTTAGAACAGGGGATCCAGAAATCGCTCTGGCCCTGTTTCACGAAAACTTAAACATCTCATAAAATACGGCTCATATGATCGTTTCGCTACTTTCATATGAAAGTAGACTCATCAAGGTTCGACTACATAATTATTCACTATTTAATTCCATTTCTACTATTTTTAGTGATTTTTCAAATTCACATCACTGCTGCTGTCGGCATCTGTTTTTAAGGTAGACTTTACCTATTTCATAATATCCATGATTCAACTAGCCCTTTAACATACATAGCACGAAAATATGATCGTGATTAACCATTCAAATGGCTAATCATTGCCAAGCATTTCCACACCTCTCAATAACCATATATATATACAAAATGATTATAATGCTATGCTCAAAATATTTAAGCCATTTTCGCATGGCTATCCAAATATATACAATACCAAAGTACTTGACTAACAACAAAAGGGCAGCCCTATACATGCCATTATCAGAGTTCAACTAAAAGAGTACCAAAAGGGCTTTGATAGTGTGGGCGACTTCGACTTTGACACTTCCGAGTCCGATAGCTGACGAACCAAAATCTATAAAACAGAGAATCAAAGAAACGGAATAAGCATTTAATGCTTAGTAAGTTTTGAGCAATGAAATTAGGCACAACTGAAGTATAGCATTCATATGACTAAACGGATAATTTCATATACACATATTCTCAAAATCATACCTACTTCACATTTCCAACCCTTATATTCATACATAAGGGATCAACTTAACCAAAGGCCGGAAGCTTATTAATCGACTGAGCGAATACTATTTAAAAGGAATCAACTATTCCAATGCATATACGAAACATACGTCATCGTTGGGATTTTACCAGCGTATTAATTGAAATTATTACAGCAAGATCGCTCATTCCCAAACCAGGTACCTTCGGGATTTAGCCAGATATAGCTACTCGCTCAACTGCCTTCGGGACTTAGCCCGGATATAGTAACTCGCACAAATGCCTTCGGGACTTAGCCCGGATATAGTAACTCGCACAAATGCCTTCGGGACTTAGCCCGAATATAGTAACTCGCACAAATGCCTTCGGGACTTAGCCCAGTTATCATCCGAATATTCATGCACGTATATCAATAAATCATATCACATCTATATTTCATTTTCATCACTAGAACTCAAACACAAGACACTTATCAATCATTCCCATTTTCGGCTCAATAGCCACATACAAAGAGCATAAATTGATTTGCTTTATGACATGATCTCTATGCACATTCGACTACCTGTCATAGGCTTAACTAATTATCTCGACATATAATTCAAGTAAAATCATTGTATCACTGTTTATTTGTTATGGTTATACGTCATAACTTAATCAAATCATAAACTAAGTTCCATTACTCAAAGACTTACCTCGGATGTTGTCGAACGATTTCGACGGCTATTCGATCACTTTTTCCTTCCCCTTATCCAACTTTGATCCTCTAGGCTCATGAGCTAAATCAAACAATTTACTTCCCAAATCAAACATAGTCATACGACATCCATATACATTTTATACTAGCCGAAATGTACCATCAAGATATACTTTACTCAAATAATTTACTTTGGCCGAACATGTATAATGTTTTGTAGCTTAATAAATTTAACATACACCATGTATTTATAATATTTTTGGCAGCCAACTATCCATAGTCATGCACACACAATCAAAAATAAATACTCAAAATTTTCATATCCTTATGCCCTAAGCCGAATACACTTGTCATGTTCACCTACATTTTTTTTTCAAGTACAACATTCTCATATTCGGCATTAGTATCAAGCGTAATAGCCAATTCTTCCCACTTTGAATCTATGCATCCATTTAATCATAGTTTGTTCAAGCACTCATACAACAAGACACATCCATATCACTAAAAATTCTAAGTTTAAACACAATACAACATTTTAGCACCATGGCCGAATACTTCATGAAGTTGTTAAGACCCATCCTTTTCAAATTCTCACACACACTCACATTCAATCCTTTTTATTAAGCACTCAAATTCAATCATCTTCATGCCTCATCACCATAACATCAAACACCAACCAAGAAGACAAAACCCATGGCCGAGTATCATCTCCATCACATAGCAAAGATTTAGACCATGGGCTAGGTAGAACTCAAGCTAACAACTAAAAATATGCATGAATCTCATGGAACAACATCAAACATACCTTAGCCTAGTTACAAGCATGGCCGAACCTCTTCAACCTTTTTCCTTTCTTTCCTTTGATTTTTCGGTCAAGAAGAACAAAATGAGAACTTTTTTTTCTCTTTTTTTTCATCACCCCCCAATTTCCATTATTTTATTACTAACCCTTTTTATTTTATTATTTCCAACATAAAGCATTAACACAACATGTTTATAATAGGTTTTAACCCATAGCATGGCCGGCCACTAGTTCAAATTTTGGGTAATTTGACATGCAAACCCATCATCTTTATAACATGCATTAATAGGCCACTTACATTTGCCTAGCACATTTCTAAATTTTCTCACATAAGTCCTATTAACTAAATTCACATGCAAGCGACTAAATCGAAGCTTAAAACTTTCACCCATTCATATTCACATATTCTAGACAATAAATATCACATTCAAATACTTCGGTGACTCGATTTAGCGGTCCCGAAACCACTTCCCGACTAGGGTCAATTTAGGGCTGTCACATGCTCTACATGAAAGGGGAAAATTAAATGGGATAAACATTAAATATGCTTAGTAAGCTCATGTTAGAGTATGCCCAAAGACCAATCATGAGATGATTGTAACAACATACTTATTTCACCTCGTTTATTAATATAAGGCATAACCATTATTATTTCAGTTTGTTTTCTTTGTATATAAATAAACAGTTTTATAATAATTTCCTAAAAATAATATCATTATTCTTAAAAGGTCCTTATTCGAGTATTATTATCGCCTTGGACGATAATAATGCATTAAGACTAACGTGTACTTGATTAATGACAAAGTCTTGTCAATGACATGAGATGTCAAAATCAATACATAAGTATGTGTGTTAGAGAAAAACATATTGGACTGACCTGCTATGAGTATGATTCTTGGATTATTTTGTAATAGTCACAACATTACTCATAGTGATTATTATGTATACGATCCATAAACTTGAGATCATCATTATCCCAACATCGCAAGTCGTATATTTTGATACAGTCAAATGTCTACCGCAACTGGTTATGGTTGATCAATATAGAATTTGTCCCTCCTACATAATGGGAGCAATATCCTAGGCCACTTTATTGAATAAGACTAGAAATTCATGGCCATGCTCGAATAAGTTGATATGAGATATAATACTTATTTGTTTTTTATAATCTACTTAGGATATCAAGAAACATTAGATGGACTATGCAAGTGTGACTATTCCAAGACTTGTGTCCATTCTAGATATAAAGGACAAAAGGATTTAATACATGAACGGTTAATCATAGAGAGGTTATGTCGAATCACAACTTCTTATAACTTAGGTAGCAATGATGCATTGCTAGATGCCACTCATTGTTTGTAATATTAGAATCATTCTAGTATTACTACTAACGTTACAAGAACCTATAGGGTCACACCCTATGGTTGAAATGAATAGAATCCAAACATAATTGGTATTGTGTTTAACTGTCACATGAATTAAATTGATTATAGAATTAATTTAATTGGGCAGTTAAATATTGAACAAATTATATGTACAAGTATGTTGTACACATAATGAAAAATATGGTTAAATTAATATATGAATTTGATTGGTATAAAATTTAACTAAAAATAATTTACCGAAATTCTTGTTATAATTATTGTAATTATAATTTAGGATTGAATATTATTATAATTACTGTAATTGTAATTTTTTGGTCAAACATTATTATAATTATGGTAATTATAATTATTAAATTTGGTTATTTATTATGATTTTATTTATGTAAAAAACCAGTTATTCCCAAATTAGGATATATTGCGTTTTTAAGAAAAACCTAAGATACTTGAAATAAGGTATGTGTGAGGTCTAATAGCCGTCAATAGATTTTTCTCTCTTTGAAAAACTTTTAGAGAGTGCTTACCATTCATTGTCACACTGGGTGGATTACATAGAGGCCGAAACATTTCGTAGCAGTTTAGAATTGACATACAATTGTGTAATCTATTTCTTTGATTTTTCAGACGATTAAAGGTAACCATTCATACCCTTTACACTCCAATTCGTTCCATCAGTGATCCAACAGCTCATAGGTTAAAAACATAACACTCACATTGCCAAAACATTTATATACTAAATTCCACATCCTGCTAACACATTCATGTATACAAGGTGAGTACATCCCATTCAAACATATAAAATATCATAAACATTTTATTCAGAAAACATTCAGCCTAATAAACCACTCATAACAAAAGCAATACGTATGTAACCAACCGAGAATACGCCAATTTCCTCATAAGAGCTATTCGGTCTAATAACATGCCAAATTGCATATAAGACCTATTCCATCTGATAACACGTTAAATCCACATAGTGCAAAGCCTGTAGGCTAAATAACCTCCCCTAATAACACGCCTACTTGCTTATACGAGTTTTCCAATAGATAACACACCAGAATATCCGAAGAGATTAGATTGGAATTTCGCAACAAATTCATGATTCCAAAAAAACTTCAATAACTTTATTTTCTTCACATCTCCCTTCTTTCCGTATAGTGTGTAAATACCCCTATTGGCATGCCAATTGTATCATCTCTTCATTCAAGATCCATATACATCAAAGAACTTTCTGTTTAATGAATAACACCTTTCTCACCTTATCAATATGAGTTTACTAACATTTTTCGAATTCATTCATATTCAAACATTTCATTAATAAATATAACAACACCCTATGAACTTACCTGGTATACTAGCAGAACAGGATATCAGAGACTATTCAAGTTGTTTTTCCTTTCCTTTTATTATCAATAGGTTGATTTGGTTCTTGATCTATATGTTAATACACTCATTTAATCATTTTCAGCTTTGCAACTTTAACAATTTTAAAATCCAACATGCATGTTAGCTAAATTGAGATTCACAATCTCAAAACATGAAACTTATGAATAATAGCCTTTTGAAACACTTACATGCCAAACTGTTTAATCAAGAAAGCTTGGAGGTTTTTTTCTTCTACAGAGAGCAATGTTTTTGGTGGAGGAAGACGAGAGTAAGGCTCTGTTTCCATCCACCTCAACCTATAACACTTGATACGAACTCCTTTTGGTGATGTCTCGAGTCGTATTTGTTTCTAATCGTGAATTTGAGTACGGACAAGTCCGTTTCAGATTAATTGAAACATAATAGAATAAATGGCTTCAAAATATGGTAGTAGGTAAAATGGGTAATAAATAAAGGATAGTTTGGCTAAGACTGAGAATGAACCAACAATATTGGATTGTTGACCCGAGTCTCAAAATGGTTCTTAGATGATTTATGGTTTAAGAAAACAGCAAAGGAGCTTGACCCGTTATAAAAAATGATAGGAACCAAAGGTATAAGAACGAACCTTGACCCACTATAAAAAATGATAGGAATCAAAGGTATATGAACGCCACACTCGAAAGTGATAAGTTCAGTTAACAATGGAAAGGAAATGATGCCACAAGCTATGCTCGATAAGTCAAGTCAGTCCCAAGAGAACAAAAAGATTTAGAAATCTTACACATATCAATTTTCATATCTTCTGCAAAAAAAAAGGTCCATCACAATGAGCTGATTATAAATATTTATAGGGCTAGATAAAGGCTAGTTGAATGGTCACAAGTATCAGCTTAAATGAGCTGTTAATGAATGAAATAAAGCTTAATCAATAAGCACAACTCTTGGTAACTCAATAGACACAACTCTTGAATTCCCCTAAGCCTAAGCAACTCTAACCATCAATATTAGTTATTGTTCCAATTCAGCTAATTTAATGAATTTGAATGCTTAGGTTTCATTCTTGAGCAGCTGAATAGACACCAGCAACTTATTGATATTTTGAGCACTTGAAGAAGAATAAAAGGCAACTGAATTTAAAAGATATATAATGCTCTTTTTAAAATGATGTAACAGCTCCATTAAGTGATAAATAATGTTCTTCTTTAAGTAATGTAACAGCCGCATTAACACTTTATAACAGTTCCCTTGGACATAACTTATTTCAACTGAATAGTCATCTACAAACAAACACATTAAAACTCATTAAACACATTAAAAACATTTGAACACATATTAGACTTAATAAGCTTAATTAATAAACTTAAAAACACATGGAACAATAAATTATTCCAACAAATAAATTAACTAAGATGAACTTAATGAACTAAGACGAGTGATTTATTCTAGCAACTTAATTAACTAAGATGAACTCAATTAACTAAGATGAGTAATTTATTCCAGAAAATTAATTAATTAAACTAAACTAACTAAACATATTTAATACTTAAACTAAATATTATTTAATTTTATTCCAGGAAATTAAATGTTTATTCCAGCAAATTAAAGATGGGTTGAAAATAAGCTAAATGAACTCGGGTTGAGCTAGACAAGCTTGAAGAAGCTAAAATTGAGCTTATTGAGCTGAGATTAAGCTTCATTTTGCACTTCAGGCCCTCGAGCTTAGGCCAATTCTGAGGTCAGCGAGTTGTGTCGAAACATGATGCGGCCGAGATCGTATCATACCCTCCCCCTTGATGACGAATTGTCCTCAAATCGGGCCACTTGCTCGCTAAAAATATTTCTTTATCACAAACTTTTTGGTTAGTGAACTTGACAGCATTGCTCCCAAGAATCTAAAAATCATATATAAGTCAAAAAGGAAAAAGGTTAGGTGCATGCCCTCCCTCTTTAAGAGGAAACCATTTCAAAATGTCACCTACACAAAAATGAAATAGTTTAGTGACACAAGAAATTATACTCTCAAGAGAAATTTTCAGAATCTTATTCAAAAATTGAGCAAATAAACCAATACCAGGATCAAAAATGGAAATCGGTCTTACCTTTCCACAATGAATCAAAAGGTTCTTAGAGGGAAACAAACTAGAATCACAAGGCATTCGAGAGTTAACAATATTCCAATTCTCAAATCCTTTAACAATATCACAGAAAAATAATTTCTGAGATAAAAAACATAGTTTTCCCTTACCATTTCAATTTGAATGGAACATTTCATTGTCGACAACATGGTAGGAACACGAATTAATAGAAAGTCATAACCATGAAAAATACACTCACATCCTTTAAACCACAATTTAGAACATCCTCTGGAATCAAAGAATTGATTTTGACTTTGTAAACCATCAGATTCACATCTTTTGTTTTTAAGAATAAAGATAAAAACTTGGAGGAAATGGAAGGGTTCAACACATTTATTCAAGATAAAGTTATGGTGCTCGCCTTCACTTGACAACAACTTAGGAATACATGCTCCAGGTTTAAAAACATAGTTTTGATCGGTCATTTTGCCACGCAACAACAATTTCATTTTCACAAGACATCACACATGCCAAACAAACAAGAGTGAGGTATACAAATATTCAAACAATCAAACCTTTCACGTTTCATTCGTAAAGGCTTACTGAAACATGTGGTTTTTGCACAACATATTAAAGAATTCGCATTATCAATACAAACAAACAGTTTAGGCATTTTAGATGTCAACTCTTTACCACACGAAATCAAATTTTGTTAGTGCCAATTCATTCTTACTACATCAACAAACTTGTCAATGCAATACTCATCAATAGTAAGACTCTTCAAACCACTATCTAAAACAAGGTCATCGAGAATCAGGTGAGGTTGGGAAGGTTCAAAAATGGTAGAACCCTTACATGGCTTACCTTTAAGCACTTGTGGACTAGGGTCATTTCCGATCTTACCTTTCTCAATCAATCAAAATCGCCTCTCATCGAGAAGGTAATGAAGCCAGAACCTGTTAATCGAATCTTCAGAAACCTAAAAAGAAACAACACGAGAAAGATTCACATGTTTGTTAGTAAAACATTGCTCACTTTCATCTTTTTCATTCATTTTTTTCACATTCTCGATCTCTTTTTGTATTCTCTCACTCTTTTTTTTCTTTTTCACTTTCTTTTTCACTATCAATCTCTTTTTGTGTAACATCTCGAATTAGGGCCTAGTCAGAACAGTGGTTTTGGGACCACAAATCTGATGTAAGAAAACTTATTTTTATAATATTTTTATGGTCTACAATTTCATGGGATGATTTCGTGAAATTTCGTTTGAAAATTTTGACGTTTGGGCACTCAATTTAGTCAAAAGGATTAAATTGTAAAAAGTGAAAAAGTTGAGTTCTACATGTTAAAGGTGTCAAATTGTTTTGAAATTTTAAATTTGATGTCCTTAAATGGTAATTATACCATTGGTTAATTGTTGGACAAAAATAGACATGAAATGGGTGAAATAGAATATTTTTAAGTTAGGGGCATTTTGGTAATCTAATAATTAAAAGAATTAAAAAAGCCAAAATAAGCCAAATTTTCCATCTTCTTAATGTACCAGAAAAATCTACCATGGAAGCCATGGCTTGGTTTGGTTCAAGTTCCATGCTCATTTATCAAGAAAATCGAGATTCGGGCTTAAATCGGGAAAGTACGAGATTGTGGACTAAAATGAAATAATTAGCCGTGCTCGGATTCAAGGTAAGTTCGTATTATAATAATAATGCAATGTTATGTTTGAATTATAATTCTTTACTATTATTGCATAAATTGTATGATTGAATACATTGGAAAAGTTGATGGAATGGTGTCCATGATGTGGAAATATGACATGGAAGAATATTATATGAAATGCAAGAAAATGATGATATATGACAAGTGATATATGAAATATGTGATATATGTTATGCAAATTTACAAAGCTTATTTGCTATTTGAGTTATGCATTTATGCATGAATGGCATTGTATAGCCATGAATGGGCAATTGGTACTATGGATAGCGCGATCGGCACTTCGAGTAAGTTCGACAGAGATGTGGTATCGAAAAATCCCATTTGACCTCTAGGAATAGTTTAGGATACAAGTGACATGTCACTAGTAATTAAGAAATTCGAGCTCATTGAGTTGGTCTGAGTTCGTGATATATGTGAGAAATCTGAACTTGTTTAGTTGGTCCAAGTTAGTGGTAAATGTGAAGCATTCGAGCTCGTTGAGTTGGTCCGAGTTCATTACGAATGCTAGCATCTGAGCTCATTGAGTTGGTCGAGTTCATAATGGATGTGATACATGTAATTGGGGCAATAGCCTTGTGTGTCCTACCGGTGGCTAGGTAATCCTTAAGTTTGTCGGATACCTGTCAGCTTGTGTAAGCAACCAATGTAGTTACACCTTGACCGATAGCTTATATGAGCAAGCCCGTGAGTAGCTCCTTCATGAGCATTACATGTTATGTAGTAGCTTTGGCTACATTTGTATATGTGGCACTTATGTGTAAATTCTGCGTATCCAATAGTATTCCGAGTGTTCAATGGGTAATACAATGGATGATGTAAGGAAAGTCCCGAGGAGGACATGTTACGGAAAGGTATGGTTGTATACTATACTACGACTGGCACAGGTATGTACACTAAGCTTATAATTATAAGACTTTGAAATGTTGAGACATTGGTGAGCTAAGATGTACGAATTATGATATGAATTTGTTGTAATATCATGCTAACTTACATTGTGTAATTGAACATTGAGTCCATGAAATGGTGAGTTCATGATTAGTTGAAAAGAACTTATGATAGTTATCATTATATTGCACTAAAACATTTTGGATAGCAGCAGTAGTTGACTTTGAAAATCCACCAAAAATTATGGAAATTGGATTAGAAATTGAATAAACTATTATTATTGAGTCTAGTTTCACATAGAGGAAATGATGTAAGCAAAAGAATTTTATATTATGAGATATTTGAATTTTTGTGAGATAGAGTTAGAGTGATTTTGGGCTCCCCTGTCTTAACTTTGAAAATCACTAAAAATTGTAAAAACATAATTACTGGTTAGAATTTATATGAATAAATTATTAATGAATCTATTTTTAAGAGAAACAAATGGGAACATTATTCAAATCTCGTACTAACAGATAAATGAACTTTAGTAAAGAGAGGTCGAAGCTGTCAAACAGCAGAACAGGGGTAAATTTGAAGAATTAAATGTACTTATTGGCTATACTAAAAATTCTAAAAATTTTATGGTAAGAAGATTTTTAAGTCTAGCATCAGGGAAAATTAGCAGATCTTAATTTAGAGTTTCTTTTCTCAAGTTATAAATATCTTACTGACTCTAACTTGAGTAGACAGCTTGACTGGAATATGAGCAAATAGTGGAATTATGTGTAAATTCGATTGTGTTACAATGAGAACATGTCGTAAGAATTTGGTAAAAGCATGTTAATAAATTTCTCATTATTTTCATATGACTTACTAAGCTATAAAGCTTACCCCTCTCCTTTCCATTTCTTTTAGTGTTGTTAGGTTAGCTCGGGGTTGGAGATCATCGGAGGCAGCATCACACTATCAAGCTATCACTTTTTGGGTATTGATGATGTAATAGCCTAAAATTGGGTCTAGTTGGAACAGAGGTTTCGGGACCACAAAATTGAGATAGAAATAATTATTTTATGATTATTTTGAGGTCTATGATATGATTGCATGATTGTGTGAAAATTTCGTGAAGAAATTCTATGCATAAAGTGCTCAATTTGAAGTTAGGGACTAAATTGAATAAGTTGCAAAACTTGCATTCTAGAAGTTTCTAGTATGAAATTGCTTTGAAATATTAATTAGGAGGTCTTAAATAGAATTTAACCAATTTCTAAGTTATGGAAAAAAATTGGACATGGATGGAATTTTTGAAAGTTTAGTAAGGAATCATTTGGTAATTTAAAGAAATAAAAAGGGAAAATAAAGCCAAAATTGACTCATCATTTTCATGGAGGCGAAATTAGCATGGGGAAGCCATGGCTAGGGTTTTCAAGCTTTCCAAGCTCAATAGTAAGTCCGTTCTAACCCCGTTTTCAAGTTTTTTACGTTTTTGGTATCCGGTAATTTGATTAAGCTTATTTTAGCAATAATTTAAGCTAGGGTTCATATTTGGAAAAATAAACATAGGTGAAATGTGTTTATTTTGATGTTTTATGATAGAATATGAGGATTTAAATTATACTTGTGCTACTCGTTTTGAGTGAAAACGAGTAAAAGGGCTTAATCGGTAAAAATACCTAATAGTCATAAGTATATGTTAGAGTGAGAATTTGATGTTTCCATAGGAGGGAAAAGTGATCAGCATGTCATGAAACATAAGAATAAGGGATGAAGTTTAATTCCCGAGCATAGGGGCAAAAGTGTAAATATGCAAAAGTTTAGGGGCAAAATTGTAATTTTTCCAAAGTTTGAGTTAAGGACTATTTTGAATATTAAATTAATTAAATAAGTAAAATATGATGTTTTAGATCTCGAAAAACGAGATTTGAACCTAGAATGAGAGAAAAATCGAAAATTGGGAAAGTTGGTAAAATGGCGTTTTAGTATCGAGGTAAGTTCATATGTATAATAAGCATTAATTTATGCATGTTTCAATGTAAAATTGATATATTTACTATGATTGCCGAGGTGTTGAAAGTATGTAAGTTGGTGTGATAATAATACAACAATAATGCTGTAATTTATATTTGAAGTTAAATTTAATGAATTAATTGAATTATGTTAAATTAAATGTTTATGGTGCCTAGTTTATGAATTGATTTAAAAATATGTCTATGGTACATGAAGTGCATTGAATTATCATACATAAATGTGATTTCTATGATTATGGATATTATGGGAAATTGTAAGTTCATATGATTTTTAATAAGGCAATGTGTAATTTAAAGTTATTGCCTTGATATTAAATAAGATGTAAGTTTATATGTAAGTAATACATCAATTTTACTTGTATTATGATATTTATAATAATATTGGAAATATGTTTGTTGATAATTACTTGATTGGTGAAATTGTTGGAAAAGAAGAGAAATCCCAGTTGAACCTTCGGAAAGATTGCATGATACAGATGGTATGCAGCTAGGTCACATGTATGGTGCTGAGTGCACATCATGTGTACAAGAGAGCTACAAGACATTATGATGTAGCTAGGTTGCATGGGTGATACTATGTGTACACCATGTAGACAAGAGAGCTACGGGATATATGTAGCTAGGTTGCATGCGTGGTTCCAGGTGAAGGACACCATGTAGACAAGAGAGCTACGAGATAAACTGGCTAGGTCACATGGGTGGTACTAAGTGTTCACCGTGTGTACAAGAGAGCCAAACTATATGATGCTGGAGCTATGTACTGAAACCACCAAGTATCGAGGATTGATCCGAAGTGTTCAATGGGAGACTCTCTATGTATTGCTTTGTGAGTTTTGTGATGAATAAGTGTGAGTTTTGTGATGAATAAGTGAGGAACTTGGTTATGTGAATGATGTGTACATTAAGTGACCGGGATGTGGTAAGGTTATAAACAAGTAAATTATATGTGAGGATGATTTCATGGTGACCTTGTAATCATGGGCCCATACTTGTGATGTATAAAATGTTGTGAAAATGATTTGTGATATGTATGTTCAAATGAGGTTAATACAAAGAAAGTGTGAAAGAGTGAATTAGCAATAAAACTGTTTTGGACAGTAGCAGTGACATGATTTGAAAAATCACCAAAAATAGTCGAAATTTAATCAGAGACTGAATGGGATATCAAATTAAATCTTAATGAGTCTATTTTCATATAAAAGAAACAGAGAAAGAAAAGGAGTTCTATATTTTGAGATATTTATGTTTTTGTGAGACTAGTTCGGAATGATTACGTGATTCCCTATTCTGAATTTGGAAAATCACAAAA
The DNA here is from genome assembly GCF_007990345.1 of Gossypium hirsutum. Taxonomy (NCBI): domain Eukaryota; kingdom Viridiplantae; phylum Streptophyta; class Magnoliopsida; order Malvales; family Malvaceae; genus Gossypium; species Gossypium hirsutum. The sequence continues at coordinate 57,092,197 of NC_053433.1, read as the reverse complement.
ATTTGGAGAAAAATAATTAGAGGATCAAACTTATATTTTTAAAATCCCTAATGAGTCTATTTTCAAGATAAATTAACAAGAACATTATCCGAGTTCTGTACTGTGAGATAATTAATTTTTAGTGAAGAGATGTTAGAACTATCAGAAAGTGAAACAGGGGAAAATTTAATGAATAAACTGTACTAATTGGCTAAACCAAAAATTATGAAAATTTTATGGTGGAAAGATATGTGAGTCTAGTTTTAGGGAAATTTATGGTGTAACACCCCAAACCCAGCCCAGACGTTGTGACCGGATTTGACATGCCACATCGAAGCGTTCAAAATATTTTATATTGCTGATCCTGAAAAACTTACTTAGTGTTTTAAAAGATAATTTCATTATAGGTTAAAGTGAATGGAAGTTGTGCACCAGGTAGGAAACCAGAAAAGAGGTGGTGAGTCCATCGGACTGCTTAAGTACCAAGCTCCCTTCGGATCCAATCCTAGACATGCATACCGCCATTGCCACACCTTAAGACATGGATATTTCTAGGAAACCGATTTGATTAAGTCGTTTTTAGGAAAAGTGATTAATTTTGGAAAATACTTTCATTGCGGAAGCTTTGTTTGTTGTCGTGTTATTTTGAAATCAATTGTTGTTTTTGAAAACGCGCCCTAAAGCTATCCAATTTCAACAGTTAAAATAAGTAATACCTATCTTAGTAATACATATTAAAACCATCAACAATAATTAAGCGGCCTTATTACATTTAAAACCCAAAACTTCAAACATAAATAAAAGGATGTCCAGTTCACTAGAAGAAAATCAAACTTTCAGAACAGGTGGCCACTTCGAATTCCTTCACAGCTCCAAGCCCACTATGGTTGGGGATTACCTGCGTGGATGAAAATAAAAGGGGTGAGTTTGGGGAAACTCAGTGTGTAAGGAAAACCTATTCAAAGCCCAAGTCAGCTCAAGCCTATTGGGCCTAAGGCCATTCAGGAACAGTGGTACTGGGCCAGAGCCCTTTTCATATTACAATAAACCGGGCCTTAGCCCCTTATTCAGATAACAGTATGGCCCATAGGCCCATTTCAAAATACATGCAACATCAGTAAACATATGCAAGCCCATTTGGGGAGACTACTCAACCCACCAACCACTACACTCCACCCGTACCAACCATACACTCCATGTGGGGAATAGCTCAACCCACCCAGCCCAACACTCCATAGTTGCAGCCTTGCTACTCAGTTAACAGTAAATTGAGGCAAAGCCTCCAGTATGTGGACAAGCCACTTTCAGTACTTCCTCCGTTAATATCCCAGTCCCATGCATCAGATAATAACAGCATGGCATGCAGTATATAACAACAGTCAAACATGCATTTAGGTTAATTTAACCCTAGGGGTATTTCGGTAATTTATCTCCTGGGGTAAAACTGTAAATTTTCCACTTTTAAAGGTATTTCAGTAATTTATCTATTTTGAGGTTTTTCATTCATATTCCTACCTTTCACGTACTAACAGAATCACTACCGAGGGTTCTTATTGAATTGGGCCAGTTGGCCCATCATTCCAATTTTGGCCCATTAAGCCCAAAAATATCGAGGGCACATAAATCATGCACTTTGCAATACAAACATTGCAGCTTACCTAAAACATTAATCGATTTACCTCACGAGCATTCGCACACTCGCAAATCTACAAAATACCGATTTTCGGCATTTCGGCTTTTCGACTTTTGCCGATCTAGACTAAGAAAGAGGGTGTTAGTTACACACCTGTTTGCGACGATATGCTGACGAGATCCACACACGAACTGCCTACAATTGGATTACTAACACGTTAATCTAACTATTCAAATACAAACTACATATTAACCCCTTACAATATTCGGCCAACCACACCTACAGATCATAGTAAGCTTATAAGAAAACAATAAGCAACTCATTAACAAATTTTTGTCAATGGTGACCACATAATCATAATTTCACTGCAAGCTGTCTTCCTGAGCAACAGTCACTAAATCATTTATAACTAGAGCTACAAACTCCAAATCAAGTGCTGTTAATTTTCCTTGAAAATAGACCCATATATCTTCTATCCATAAAATTTTCAGAATTTTTGGTTTAGCCAATAAATACCAGATTTTTCTCAAAGTTTCCCATGTTTCACTATTTGACTAATCTGACCACTCTTAATTACGAATAAAATATCTCATTGTACAGAATTCAAAATATGTTCTTGTTTATTCCATTTGAAACTAGACTCATTAAGCTTTAATTACATAATTTAAGCTTCTAACTCATCTCCCACAATTTATGGTGATTTTCCAAAGTCACGTTACTGCTGCTATCCCAAGCAGATTTATTACCAAATCACTCTTTCACACCTAACTTGCATGCTTGTTATTTAAATATATATATCACCAATCAATCATCACATATATATGATTTTACTTAAGTATATCTCTATTTCATCATTTTAAAGCACAACATGTTAGCCGATTTTTCCCCTTAGCATCTAAGGCACATGCATGCTCATTTGTTTGGCTCAACTTCACCTATCTTCCATTTTTCATCAAAAGAACATGAAACAACAACCATTTCCTTCATTTTAATTCATGACTAAATGCTCACAACACAACTAAAAACCAAAATATGCTTCAAGAGTTAAGGTAGAATCAAGAAGAACTCATGAACCTCAAAATAGAAGCAAGGCACCAAAAACTTACCTTCAATTTTCTTCCCCAAGTGACCGAACATTCAAGAGCTTTCTCCTCTCCTTTCTCTTCTCTAACTTTAGGTATGATGAAAAAAGATGGACAAAACTTTGTTCTTTTCACCCCTTTTTCTTTTACTAAAATTTCATATTTCATCCATTTAATTCTTTAATACAAAAGACATGAAATGCCCATCATGGAACATTTACCTAAACCATTATCATGGAACATTTACCTAACCCATTATCATGGAATATTTACCTAATCCATTATCATGGAACATTTACCAAACTCATTATCAATTTGTACCATGAATTATGGATATCAAGTGCTCATATTGTCTACAACAACATGATGGCTGGCCACTTCATGTAAAATGGGAGGTTTGTCATGCAAATCCTCCTATTTTGCACTCCTATTTATTTGGCCACTTCAATTTAGCCTATAGCATTTTCAAACATTTTCACATAGGTTCTATTTCATAATTTCACCCCCTTTTTCTTATGAAACAAAAATTAATGAAAATTGCCGGGTTCTATCTTAAGCTTGGGCCTTCTAGAGGCCCACTAACATAATTAAACCTATGCCAACATTCACAGAATTCCTGAAATTGGGGCGTTACAACTCTACCCTCCTTAAAGAAATTTCGTCCTTGAAATTTACCTGATCCAACTAGTTAAGGGTATTGTTGACGCATAGTCTCTTCTGATTCCCAAGTAGCTTCTTCCCTTCCATGATTACGCCAAAGTACTTTCACTAACGGGACAGATTTCCTTCTGAGAACCTTAACATCTCGAGCCAATATTTGCACAGGCTCCTCCTCAAAGGTCAAATCAGTCTGAACTTCAATTTCTGCAACTGGCAGGACATGAGCAGGGTCAGCATGATAACGCCTTAACATGGAGACGTGAAAAACATCGTGAATCCTGTCTAACTCTGGAGGCAATTCCAATTGATAAGCCACTGGGCCTACTGCTTCAAAAGCCGATAAGGCCCAATGAACCACGGATTCAACTTGCCCTTCTTACCAACCTTAATATCTTCTTCCAAGGAGAAACCTTTAAGAAGACCATATCACCTACTGAGTACTCAATCTCCTTACGCTTCAAATCTGCATACGACTTTTTCCTATCTGATGCTTCTTTTAACCGATCCCTAATTATTCTGACCTTATCCTCAGTATCAGCTACCAACTCTGGTCCAAGAAATTGTCGCTCTCTAGGTGTACGACACCTTCGTCCATACAGTGCTTCATATGGTGCCATTCGAATACTCGCCTGGTAACTGTTATTGTATGCAAATTCTGCCAACGGCAAGTAATCCTCCCAACTACCTAGAAAAAGTCAATCACGCATCCCCTCAACATGTCCTCCAGAATCTGAATAACCCTTTCCGATTGACCATCAGTCTGGGATGGAAAGCCGTACTAAAATTCAATCGCGTCCCCAACGCCTCATGCAACCTTTGCCAAACCCGAGATGTAAATATGGGATCCCGATCAGAAATAATTGAAACTGGGACTCCATGAAGTCGTACAATCTTCGCCACATACAGCTTGGCTAACTTTTGAAGTGAAAAGTCAGTACGAACAAGTATGAAATGGGCCGATTTGGTCAACCTATCCACAATCACCCACACCGAGTCTTTCTTTGATGGTGTCAAAGGCAACCCACTCACAAAGTCCATGGTTACCCTCTCCCACTTCCAAAGTGGTATCTTCACTGGCTGCAACAGTCCAGAAGGTAATTGATGCTCAACTTTCACTTGCTGGCATGTCAGACATTTCCCTACAAACTCCGTTACTTCTCGTTTAAGTCCAGGCCACCAGTACAATTCTCGCAAGTCGTTATACAACTTATTCCCTCTAGGATGCATGGCACATAGTCCCCCATGAGCTTCCTTCAATATTGTCTGCCTTAAATCAGAGTCCCTCGGAACACAATTCTTCCTCGGAAACACAGAACTCCATCACCATTTAAACCGAACTCAGAAGTTTCCCCTTCCTTAACTTGTTGAAAACGAGCAACCAAAGACTCATCTTCCAATTGCTTTTCCTTAATCTGGTCCACCCAGGTTGGCCTTACTTGCAATTCAGCCAACAAACTGCCATCATCATACAGACTTAAACGAGCAAACATTGCTCTCAGATCAGATACGGTTCTATGACTTAAAGCATCGGCTACCACATTAGCCTTGGCTGGTGATACTCGATCGAACAGTCTTAATCCTTAAGAAACTCTACCCATCTTCGTTGCCTAAGGTTTAACTCCTTCTGAGTTAACAGATACTTTAGGCTCTTATGGTCCGTGTATTGATACACTTTTCTCCGTATAAGTAATGTCTCCAGATTTTCAACCGAAGATCACTACTGCTAGCTCTAAATCATGAGTCGGATAGTTCCCCTCATGAGGCTTAAGCTGTCGTGATGCATATGCAACCACCTTACCCTCTTGCATTAACACGCAGCCCAAACCCACGTGTGATGCGTCACTGTATACAGTAAAATCCTTCCCAGACTCCGGTTGAATTAACACAGGTGCTTCAGTCAGAACTTTCTTCAACTTCTCAAAAGCTTCTTGCTGCTTCTTAGTCTATACAAATGGTACTCCTTTCCTTAGAGTTTTTTAGAGGTGCTACCATCACAGAAAAACCTTCTACAAAACTTCTTAGTATCCTGCCAGTCCTAGGAAACTCCGTATTTTCGATACTGACCTAGGCGGCTTCCATTCCAAAATCACTTCAATTTTCCGAGGGTCCACCTTAATCTCCTCAGCAGAGACCACATGTCCTAAGAAGGTTACCTCCCTCAACCAAAATTCACACTTGCTGAACTTCACAATGAGTTCCTTCTCCCTTAACACTTGCAGCACTATACAGAGATGCTCATCATGTTTCGCTTCAGTTTCAGAATATACCAGGATATCATCAATAAAGACGACTACGAACTAATCCAAACATGGTTGGAAAACACGATTCATCAGATCCATAAACGCTACAGGAGCGTTCGTCAGTCCAAATGGCATAACCAGAAACTCGTAATGACCATACCGAGTTCTGAATGTCGTCTTATGGATATCTGCCTCCTTGACCCTTAACTGATGATATCCAGATCGGAGGTCGATCTTGGAAAATATAGAAGCTCCTCTAAGCTGGTCGAACAGATCGTCAATCCTTGGTAGTGGATACTTATTCTTAATCGTCAGTTTGTTCAACTGGAGATAATCAATGCACATCCGCATCATACCATCCTTCTTTTTCACGAATATCACCGGTGCTTCCCATGGAGACATGCTTGGCCTAATGAAGCCCCTATCCAACAACTCTTGAATTTGAGCCTTTAACTCCACTAACTCCTTTGGTGCCATCCTATACGGTGCGATGGACACGAGCGCCGTTCCAGGCAACAAATCTATTCCAAACTCAACTTCTCGGTTCGGAGGCAATCTTGAAAGCTCCTTCAGAAAAACATCTTGGAACTCCTTTACGGTCCTAACCTTATCCACTGTCAGTCCCTCCTCTCTCGACTGACTTACAAATGCCAAATAGGCCTCACAACCTTTTCGAATCCACTTCTCGGCTCTTAATGCCGATACCACATTGGACAAATAATCTCTTCACTCACCTATCACCATAACCTCCTCATCCTTTGTGGCCCTTAACACCATTTGTTTAACAGCACAATCTAGAGTCGCTTTATGCTTAACAAGCCAGTCCATTCCCAAAATGAGATCAAACTCTCCGAACGGTAACTCTATCAGATCTCCAGGGAAAATCTTACCTTGAGTTTCTAAGGGTACATCCCTATGTAGTTTGTCTACCCTAACCGAGTGACTCAAATGACTTAGTACAGATACCCCACTCACAATCTCCTCAGAGCAGTCCAAGTTTCCATAATCCGTTTTCTGGCCTCCAACCAATATTCCGCCACATTCGGGGTTATACTAGACGCACCCCTAAGATCTCCGCTCCGTTGGCCCGGAGTCATTTAGAAATCGATCCTCAAATTTCATTGCCCGAACTTGTCCCAGCAACCCTTTCCAGAACACGGAGCATTGCCTGTGACAGGGCATCATCCTCAGCACCGCAGTCATGAGACTCTACCTCTGTTGCCGGTGGTACCGGTGCATCCACCGCCGGCATATGTCTCGAAGACGAAGATCTCGCTTGAGCACTTCCTCGGCTCCATCCACGGCCTCTTGTACTCATATCGTATTATCTTGATTACGAATTTTATGCATCAATTAATATTCCAGTGTTTATTACAGATGTTTTATGAATAAGATAGTAGTTCAGAGTTTGTTTTCGCAGAATCGAAGTCTAGCTACAGTTTCAGTCTCTTATCAGATTTTCCTATGGTTTCAGTATCATCCTATCTAGAGTATCCTAGCAGGATTTCAGTACAGACAGATAAGTCAGAAAAATATTCAGAAGAGTTCAGAGTAATACTTACAGGCTTGGGCCGGAGATTCGGAATGCCACCTCCTAAATATCTAAATTTTGAAAATCAAGTTTTTCGCATTCCTTATAAAATTTTCGCTTTCAAAAATCTTTGTTTTTGTAAACCCATTCCACAGCCGAGTTGTTGCAACCTAGGCTCTGATACCACTAAATGTAACACCCCAAACTCGGCCCAGATGTTGTGACCGGATCCGACATGCCACATCGAATCGTTCAAAATATTTTATATTGTTGATCCTGAAAAACTTACTTAGTGTTTTAAAAGATAATTTCATTATAGGTTAAAGTGAATGGAAGCTGTGCACCAGGTAGGAAACCGGAAAAGAGGTGGTGAGTCCATCAAACGGCTTAAGTACCAAGCTTCCTTCGGATCCAATCCTACATATGCATATCGCCATTGCCACACCTTAACGTCATGGATATTTCTAGGAAACCGATTTGATTAAGTCATTTTTAGGAAAAGTGATTAATTTTGGAAAATACTTTCATTGCGGAAGCTTTGTTTGTTGTCGTGTTATTTTGAAATCAATTGTTGTTTTTGAAAACGCGCCCTAAAGCTATCCAATTTCAACAGTTAAAATAAGTAATACCTATCTTAGTAATACATATTAAAACCATCAACAATAATTAAGCGGCCTTATTACATTTAAAAACCCAAAACTTCAAACGTAAATAAAAGGATGTCCAGTTCACCAGAAGAAAATCAAACTTTCAGAACGGGTGGCCACTCCGAATTCCTTCATAGCTCCAAGCCCACTATGGTTGGGGATTACCTGCGTGGATGAAAATAAAAGGGGTGAGTTTGGGGAAACTCAGTGTGTAAGGAAAACCTATTCAAAGCCCAAGTCAGCTCAAGCCTATTGGGCCTAAGGCCATTCAGGTAACAGTGGTACTGGGCCAGAGCCCTTTTCAGATTACAATAAACTGGGCCTTAGCCCCTTATTCAGATAACAGTATGGCCTATAGGCCCATTTCAAAATACATGCAACATCAGTAAACATATGCAAGCCCATTTGGGGAGACTACTCAACCCACCAACCACTACACTCCACCTGTACCAACCATACACTCCATGTGGGGAATAGCTCAACCCACCCAGCCCAACACACCACAGTTGCAACCTTGCTGCTCAGTTAACAGTAAATTGAGGCAAAGCCTCCAGTACGTGGACAAGCCACTTTCAGTACTTCCTCTGTCAATATCTCAGTCCCATGCATCAGATAATAATAGCATGGCATGATGTTCTTTTCACCCCTTTTTCTTTTAATAAAATTTCATATTTCATCCATTCAACTCTTTAATACAAAAGACATGAAATGCCCATCATGGAACATTTACCTAAACCATTATCATGGAACATTTACCTAACCCATTATCATGGAATATTTACCTAATCCATTATCATGAAACATTTACCTAACCCATTATCAATTTGTACCATGAATTATGGATATCAAGTGCTCATATTGTCTACAACAACATGATGGCTGGCTACTTCATGTAAAATGGGAGGTTTGTCATGCAAATCCTCCTATTTTGCACTCCTATTTATTTGGCCACTTCAATTTAGCCTATAGCATTTTAAAACATTTTCACATAGGTTCTATTTCATAATTTTACCCCCTTTTTCTTATGGAACAAAAATTAACCAAAATTGTCGGGTTCTATCTTAAGCTTGGGCCTTCTAGAGGCCCACTAACATAATTAAACGTATGCCAACATTCACAGAATTCCTGAAAATTGGGGCGTTACATACGGACCTTAATTTGGAGCTCTGTAGCTCGAATTATAAATAAGTAAGTGACTATGACTCGTGTGGACAGTTTGATGTGAGCATTTATTAGTAAATTGTGAAATCATACTTACAAGAACGCTATATACATTAAGGATGTGGAATGGAGAGGATGAGGAGGAAAATAAATATATGTGGAATACATGGAAACTATGGTATATGAAGTATTGATATAATGAAATAAATGATATGTGTTTATAAGAAAACAGAAAGAAAATGATATGTATCATGACATGTATATATATATATATGACTAGTCTCAATGTAATGCTTGTCGGGTATGGAGTTGAATTGAAATGTTTCAGGCAAACATGTTATTCTGTGGATCTGAATTGTGGTATTTTATAAAGATATGATCTAGCTTTAAATATTAATGCTTGATGATTAAGCTGAAGATATTTCGTAAGATGATAATCTTGGTATAAATGTATAAGTGTGTAAGAGATTAAGGTTCACCAAAGCTTGGAAAATAGCCTAGGTATATTCAACATAGGTAGAGACATGACCATGTGTCTCAGCCGTGTATGGAACACGACTTTGGGACACAGGCGTGTGGAACCTTAAAGTATGAAATTTCTAAGATTTTCGTAAGTTCTCGGTTTAGTCTCGAACCCTTTCTAAAGTATGTTTTGGGCTCCGTAGACTCAAATAAGGGACTATGTGTAAGTGAATGAACGTTTTGAAATATGAATGAAATTTTATGACCCATATTTTGGTTTAATGTTTGTATGTTTGTCCTGTAACGCCTCGTACCTTATCCTAGCCTCGGGTACGGGTAAAGGGTGTTACAGATGAATCTTAAATATCTTCAAATGAGTGGCATGTATAGGGACTTAGTTATTGATATGTGTTCTTATGATTTGACCAAGATGTTGGCTTATATTAGTACATTGTATATAGCCATGAGATGTGGCTTATGATGGTCGTAGCTGGTAAGCCTAATTATCCAAGTTATGTGATACTGCCTTGTGAACTGGTTATATAATTTGGCTTGATTGCTATGATTAGATGATATCATGATATGTATGTTTGCTAATTTTGTTGAGATTAAATGGTATGCTATTGAACACAGTATAAGAGTATAAGAGTGATTAAAATGGTAAAGCCAAAATAATATGAATGGATGTGTTTAGACTTGGTATTATACGAGTATGTGATTCACATGTATGTAGCTGTGCAAATTCTATTTTTGAGTCTTAATAAAGGATGTGTAATCATTAAATTGGCGTTATAGCATATGTTTATGAAGTGTTTAAGCATGTGGAGGGTTAACGACACAAAAAGGCTTGGAAAATAGCCTAACTGCTAGCCACATGGGTAGAGACACGGCCATGTGTCTCAGCCATGTGGATGACACGGCCTAGCACATGGGCGTGTTGCCTGGCTGGATGGTTCAATTTGTTTTGCTGACGTCATAAATAGAGAGTTACATGTCCTGAGGACACGGGTGTGTCCCTATGTCTAGACGGACGTGTGACCCTATTTCATGAAAATTTTTCTAAGTTTTCCCAAAACTTTTCAAAGTTCTCAATTTAGTCCCAAACTGCTTTAATGCATGTTTAAAGCCTCAGTAGCTCGTGTAAGGGACATTATGCATGTGATTAAAATTTTTAAATTATATGAAATTTTATGACCCGATTTTACGAAATTGTGTATGTTTAAGTCAGGTAACGCCTTGAACCCTATCCCAGCGTCAGATACGGGTAAAGGGTGTTAATTTAGTGGTATCAGAGCTATAGTTTAGTCGGTTCTCGGACTAACCTAGCATGCATAAGAGTCTAGCTATACATGCCACCAATCTGTGATAGTGTGATGTCTCCCGACGCGAATGAGAACTATCTTGTTTAGACAAAGGTACTCTCCAACCGAGCTACACCGACCATGTTCAACTTGGAGCTAAGGTATTGGAGTAAATTACAGTTACGATGAGTTTAAATTCATAAAGGTATGAATAAAAGTTCATGATATGTACGTAATAACATGTGAGATGAAAGTTCATGTTACGATAAGTACCTATGCTTGTTTGATGCTAGTATAATATTGGGCACTTGACTTGTTAAGTGAATGTGATAAAAAGAAATTCATAAAGGTATGAATAAAGGTTTACAATATCGTGTTACGGATAAAAATATCATTGTCCCGATTGGATGTTGAATGTTGATGAATTTCAATGATATCTTTGAATGAGACAAGGGATTATAATGTAATGAACTTATCTATGTTAAATTGATAGATTGATTCATGTGAATGTACTGATATGTATACGATGATGTGAAAGATGAAAGTTTAGACTATGATATACTTATCCATGTTTGTTTGGCCCTCATAAGATATTATGTACCTGACTTGTTTGATTGAATGAAAATGATAAGTAAAGTTGTTCAGAATCCATAGAATTCATGCATAAGTGCACTGGTTTAAATAAGATAATTGGAAAGTTCGTGTCATACAAATTTGAATAATAGTTTGCCTAAAGTGAATGATATGCTTGTGAAAATGTTACTATAATAATGAAATAGTGTTATATATATATGTGTATGAGAGATGAGTTAGGGACCTTACAACCCCACCCTCTTACCAGAGCGGTGTTTTGTAAAGGATTTTTAAGATCGGTGTTGAATAAGCTTACAAGTATGAGACCAAAGAGTTCAGCTGTAGAGTGATTATAAATATGATCAGAGATTAAATTGGATTGATAATTAAAGACAAAACTAGAAAGGTGCGATGTCGAGAAATGTATTAACGAGAATTTTTTCAGAACTGATTTTCTTCAATAAGAATCATAATATGGGATTTGTGATGACAGAAGTAGTTGAGGGAATAATATTTGAAAGGTAAGATATCTGAGTATGACAATTATGGCTGAACAGATTTCGGTAGCCTTTTCTGAGGTATTCTATATGGTTAATTGTTATTGGGATTACTCCTATGGCCATTATTCCTCTGATAAAATCCTTGTTCTATGGGAATGTTTTCCAATCGTGATGTATAGATGAAAGTATTGATATTCTGACTGGTATATTCTCTCTGTCATTCTATTACATTTCATCTATTGGGACTTTATGAGAAAATACACATGATGTTATAATCTGTTTCTTCTAATTGGTGCTCTGTTCAATACATATACGGGAAGGTATATTATCCTTGTTGCATTTAATTCCAGTGGGTTGGATTGATGTATTCTCTTGGACTTCTTTTCTCTGAGGAATTATCGAGATCCTTCATATTTTTCCTATGAGCGTTGTTCTGGGTCTTTCATTATGATATTGTATCTTGGATTTTTTTATCTAGGATTTCTTTGTCTTGGACTTCTTTATCTTGGTTTTCATGTCGTCTCTATTCCGTAAATTGTTAATTGTGGCTCATATCTAAAATGTGTTATTTGGCCTATGATGACTATGTTAATTAAGATCATGCTTCTGGCTGATTATAGTAACGTGATGATTCCAGTATCTGGATTTCTCTAAATTTTTGTGCGAAGAATTGATATTGGCAAAGGCATAAATGGTGAAATTGCTAGTTACAATTTGTATGGTGGATTTCTTTTCTCAAGTAAGTTAATCAAGTTAATGTCTTTGATTGGGAATATTTATACTACCTCGAGCTAATGCAATTGAAATGGATTTTGATTGACATGATAAGTGAATTTTGAATGATTACATGTTGAATCATTCTATCAACTAGAAAAGAGGATTTCTTGAAATGTTATTTATTGATGATTAAGACTGACTTGGTTGTTAAATCGGTATTAGTTATTGTTTGAAAGATTAAATGGAATATTAATGTCTGAGAACAAGATTTTATTTCTTTTCTTTTCGGGTAAAGGACAAATAGTCTGAATGAAGAGTGTATATATCTTAGAAGACGTCGATATGATTTAAAGCTACTTTGAATGATAAAATTTTCGTCTTAAGAAAGTCGAAAGGTCTATTACATGTTAGTAATGCTTTGAATAGATGAGAACATTGTTAACCGAAGCCTTTGAATTGGTTCAGTTTGCATTGGGCAGAGACTTCTGGATTTTCAGCTATACATAGTTGAATGGTTTACGAGGTGTTCTAAGACAAAAAGGCAATGTTATAGCTCATAGTATCTGATGTTATAGCTAGATCTGAGTTTGAGATAGTGTAGATGACTTGAGTTAGTTATTGTATGATCTTTGAGTAAAGAAAAATGTGGTTACAAGTGCTTGGGTAGAAAATCCAAAGTCTATACAGAGAGTTTGCAAGAAAACTCACAGGAGTGATGTATTGGTGCTCGAGTTTGGAACTTGACATTTCTGATCTTTGTGTTTGAATACATGGATTATTATCAAGATTATTCTTATCTTGAAAGAGAAAAATGTTTTGTGGCTCGTAGCTAAATATTTGATGACATCTACAAATCATTTCAGTATGTGTTGAATTTTCGCTTAACGGATCAATGGAATCATGTATCTCCGAGATGTCAGATTTCTTAGTATGCTAGTTCTCTTTAAACGGATAGAGATCAAGATTCAGTTGATGTGTCATATGGCAAAGAATTGCTCATGACTCTAGTATGAGAAATTAAAGAGTGAAGTGTTAAGCATAGCCTGAGTAAAAGTTCTTTAGCAATGATTATGTGATAGTGGAGTTTATGTGTACGCTAAACCACTCTGCTGGTAAGATTTTGGGGATGAAAGTCCTAAAGGGGGGAGAGTTGTAACATCCCAAATTAGGGCCTAGTCAGAACAGTGGTTTTGGGACCACAAATCCAATGTAATAAAATTTATTTTTATTATATTTTTATGGTCTACAATTTCAAGGAATGATTTTGTGAAAATTTTATCAAAAATTTATAAAGCTTTTTTGCTGTTTGAGTTATGCCTTATTATGCCATGAATGGGCAATTGGTACCATGGATAGTAAGATCGACACTTCGAGTAAGTTTGATAGAGATGTGGTATCGAAAAATCTCGTTTAAACCCTAGGAATAGTTTATGATACAAGTGACATGTCACTAGGAATTAAGAAATCTTAGGTCGTTGAGTTGGTCCGAGTTCATAATGGATGTGATACATGTAATTGGGGAATAGTCTTGTGTGTCCTACCGGTGGCTAGGTAATCCTTAAGTTGGTCGGATACCTGTCAGCTTGTGTGAGCAGCCCGTGTAGTTACACCTTGACTGATAGCTTATATGAGCGAGCCCGTGAGTAGCTCCTTCATGAGTGTTACATGTTATGTGGTAGCTTTGGCTATGTTTATATATGTGGCACTTATGTGTGAATTTCTACGTATCCAATAGTATTCCGAGTGTTCAACGGGTAATACAATGGATGATGTAAGGAAAGTCCCGAGGAGGACATGTTAGAAGGTATGGTTGTATACTATACTACGAGTGGTACAGGTATGTACACTAAGCTTATGATTATTGAGACTTTGAAATGTTGAGACATCGGTGAGCTAAGATGTATGAATTATGATCATGAATTTTGTTGCAATATCGTGCTAACTTACATTGTGTAATTGAACATGAAATCCATGAAATGGTGAGTTCATGAATAGTTGAAAATGAGCTTATAATAGTTATCATTATATTGCACTAAAACAGTTCTGGACAGCAGTAGTAGTCCGACTTTGAAAATCCACCAAAAATTGTGGAAATTGAATTAGAGACTGAATAAAATATTAAATTAAATCTTATTGAGTCTAGTTTCACATAAAGGAAATGGTGTAAGCAAAAGGATTTTACATTATGAGATATTTGAATTTTTTTGAGACAGTGTTAGAGTGATTTCGGGCTCCCGTATCTTAAATTCGGAAATCACTAAAAACTGTAAAACAATAATTATGGGTTATAATTTATATTACTAAATTCAATGAATATATTTTCAAGATAAATAGATGAGAACATTATCAGAATCCTGTACTAAGAGATAAATGAATTTTAGTAAAGAAAGGTTGAAGCTGTCAAACAGCAGAACAGGGGTAAATTTGAAGAATAAAATGTACTTATTGGATAGACCAAAAATTCTAAAAATTTTATGGTAAGAATATATGTGACTCTAGTTTCAGGAAAAAATATCAGATCTTAATTTAGAGTTTCTAGCTCAAGTTATGAATATTTCACTGACTATGACTCGAGTAGACAGCTTGACTGGAATATGAGCAAATAATGGAATTATGTGTACATTCGATTGTTTTACAATGAGAACCTGTCGTAAGAATTCGGTAAAAGCATGTTAATAAATTACTCATTATTTTCATATGGACTTACTAAGCTATAAAGCTTACCCTCTCCTTTCCATTTCTTTTAGTGTTGTTAGGTTAGCTCGGGGTTGGAGATCGTCGGAGGCAGCATCACACTTTCAAGCTATCACTTTTGGGGTATTGATGAATCTTAAACTTCTTCAAATGAGTAGTATGTATAGGACTTAGTTATTGATATGTGTTCTTATGATTTGGTCAAGATGTTGGCTTATATTAGTACATTGTATATAGCCATGAGATTTGGCTTATGATGGTCATGGCTGGTAAGCCTAATTATCCAAGTTATGTGATATTGCCCTGTGAAGCGGTTATATGATTTGGCTTGATTGCTATGATTAGATGATATCATGATATGTATGCTTGCTAATTTTTTTGAGATTAAATGGTATGCTATTGAACATGGTATAAGAGTATAAGAGTGATTAAAATGGTAAAGCCAAAATAATATGAATGGATGTGTTTAGACTTGGTATTATACGAGTATGCGACTCACATGTATGTAGCCATGCAAATTCTATTTTTGAGTCTTAATAAAGGATGTGTAATCATTAAATCGGTGTTATAGCATATGTTTATGAAGTTTTTAAGCATGTGAAGGGTTAAGGCAACAAAAAGGCTTGGAAAATAGCCTAAGTGATAGCCACACGGGCAGAGACACGGCTATGTGTCTCAACCATGTGGACGACACGGCCTAGCATACGAGCATGTGGCCTGGCCGGGTGGTTCAATTTGTTTTGCTGACGTCATAAATAGAGAGTTACACGGCCTAAGGACACGGGCGTATTGAAAACACACGGGCATGTCCCTGTGTCTACACAGACGTGTGACCCTATTTCATGAAAATTTTTCTAAGTTTTCCTAAAACTTTTCAAAGTTCTCAGTTTAGTCCCAAACCACCTTTAATGCATGTTTAGAGCCTCAGTAGCTCGTGTAAGGGACATTATGCATTGATTGAAATTTTTAATCTAAATAAAATTTTATGACCCGATTTTATGAAATTGTGTATGTTTAAGTCAGGTAACGCCTCGAACCTTGTCCCGGCATTGGATACGTGTAAGGGGGTTACATTTTATTCTCTTTCAATCTCTTTTCCTTTTGCTTTCTTTCATCCTTTTTTTTCTTTTTCACATGCTGTTTCGATTTCATTACGAAAGAAGACAACAAGAAGAAATCATCAAAATGAGAAGCCTTTCGTTGAGAATAAGAAAAAAAGGTCTTCATATAAAAGACAATCATCTCTTTGAGATTGAATCTTTATGGATTAATATCTTGATATATACGTCGAATTGCTTGAATCTTCTTGCTTGCCACCATAATAGGCTTCAAACTCGAGGTTTGAGTTATTTCGGCTTGAAGTACTTGTTGAATAGGAATCTCGATAGGAGTCTTTTCTCACATAGTCGTTGGACGTTAAACTCTTTGACAATCTCGTTTCATCTTTTGGCTTGAAAAAATTCACTCACGATGGTAGGAAGATGGAAGGAAACACTTGCGCATCACATCTTTCATTTCAGACCAGGTTGATATTGGGCACTCTCCGTTTCGTCTTTGACTCGTGGTGAATTGATCCTACCAAGTCATGGCATAATCGGAGAAACTGTTCGCCGCAAGCATCACTTTCTTGCTTTCCGAGTAGTCGTGGTACTCAGAAATCAATTCTACCTTCTTTTCCCATGCAAGGTATACCTCCGGGTCAAATCGACCTTGAAACGGTGGAATGACTAACTTGTGATTCTTCAAATCGCCATTAATAAGTTCATGCTCTCTAAAGCCTCGGTTTCTATGAACGCATTGCCTTTCGCTTTGATTGGATGCTTACTATGTTGGATCGAAGCAGCCACCAACAGCAACAACTTTTCTTTCGAAACTTAGAGACATTTTATTTGAACCTCACTTCAAACCTCACTATTTACTCGCAAAGAAAGGAAATAATTTAACACTCACACTCGTGTTTGTACTCGATATAAGGCTTTTTCTTCACTCGATTACTCTCACAAATCTCTTACCTTTTACCACTTGAGTCGCCCCTCCAAGTTTTCAATAGACTACTTAGACAAATCAGCAATCATTGTGGAATTGGCTTCAAAATTTTATGTAAAATTGATGTAAGTGTGGCCGAATGGTAGGAAAGGTAGAGTAATGAATTCTGGCAGCAAATGAATTTCAATCCTTCAAACCTCTTTTTTTTTAATATCAAATGAACTTTTTTACTCCAAACAAATTGATTTTCACACTTTGAACTTTCAATTGATCCAAAAACCTTTTTTTTACACAAATTTTTTTATTTTTTTCTAATGAAATACAATACCGTAATATCGAGAATGTCAATTCTTACTCCAAATTTGCTAGCTCTGATACCAAATGATACTAGCTCGTTTTGGTGATGTCTCGAGTCGTATTTGATAGCCAATCGTGAATTTAAGTAAGGATAAGTTTGTTTCGGGTTAATTGAAACAAAATAGAATAAATGGCGTCAAACAATGGTAGTAGGTAAAATGGGTAATAAGTAAATGATAACTTGGCTAAGATCGAGAATGAACCAACAATATTGGATTGTTGACCCGAGTCTCAAAATGGTTCTTAGATGATTTACGGTTTAAGAAAAATAGCAAAGGACCTTGACCCGCTATAAAAAATGATAGGAACCAAAGGTATATGAACGAACCTTGACCCACTATAAAAATGATAGGAATAAAAGGTATATGAATGCCACACTCGAAAGTGATAAGTTCGGTTAACAATGAAAAGGAAATGACGCCACAAGCTATGCTCGATAAGTCAAGTCAGTCCCAAGAGAACAAAGAGATTTGGAAATCTCACAAATATCAATTTTCATTTATTCTACACAAAAAAAAGAAAAAAGAAAAAGGTTCATCTGTAATGACCCAAAATTCACGGGCATCGGAAAAGTGCATTATCGGGCCTCTGTCTTAATAAACATAATTCGTAAATAATTAATAGAAATATTTATGAGTCTAGTTGTGTGTTTAGTTAGGCTTTAGTTAGGTGAATTTAACTTAATTAGGAGAAATTAGGAAAATGATTAAATTAAATAAAGGGTAAAAGTTTAATTATAGATTAAAGAAAAACTTATGGGCTAAATAAACAATTAGACTAATTGCTTTGAATGAATGAGTATAAAAATCTTTAGATTTTGTTATCAATTTATTATTATAATTATTATTATGGTTTTTATTTAAATATTATTATTATTATATTATGAAATAAAATAAATTAAGACAAGTCTATGGTGATAAGATGATACAAGTGTAATAATGTATATATACACATTTGTATTATAATTATTTATTTACTTAAAATTTAAGTTAAAAGATATTTATTAATTAAATAATTATATTATCAGATTTTTGTATGATAATAAACAAATGTAAAAATATTTATATGCACAATTGTGATATATGTATTTGTTATTAAATAGATATTTATTATAATTATTATTATAGTTTTATATTAAATTATTATTATTATTAAAATGAAGATAATTGTATAATGATTAATGGTACATGTGTAAAATATATATATAAATACACTTGTAATAAAATAAAATATTTTCTTATAATTTAAGTAAAAGATATTTATGAATTCAATATTATTATTAGATTATATTATATTATCATAATGTATTATTATTAATATTATTAACTAATATATATATATATATGAAATAAAGTAAAATAAGAAAAGAAACAAAAGGAGAAAAGAAGCAGAAGCTTTCGAAATAGGGAGAAAGGAAAGAATAAAAGAAAAGAAAAGAAAAGAAAAGGGAGAAATAGGGATTTTAAAGCTTGGAACTTAAGTAGGTAAGTCAATTAAGTCATTTTCTTTTAATTTTGATGTTTTAGAAGCTTTAAAACAAAGTTTTTATGAAATTAAGTTGATACTTTGAAATTTCATAGGTTTATAAGTATAATTCATGTTAAACAAAAAGTTGAATTAGGGATTTAATTGAATGAATTTCAAGATAGATTTGGTAAGGGATTGAATTATAAAAGAAGCTATAAGTTTTGTGTTTAAAGGACTAAACTAAAAGAAATTTTAAATTATAATTTTCTTATGAACATTAGACAATTAAGTGAAATATGAAAGGAAATTTAATAGAAATGAAGTTTGAATTGAAAAGGAAATTTAATAGAAATGAAGTATGAATTGAATTATAAAAGTAAATGAGTTAATTAGGATTAAATTAGAATTAGGGTATAAATTGAATAGAAATTCAATCATTTATTATAAATTATTGTTGTAATTAATAAGTGTAAATTATTATTATTTTCGTAGTTAGCAAAGAATCTGAGGCATCAGCACCGAAAGGAAAGAAAAGTTATCGAGGAGTAATCGGAAAAATCCTGGTTTGTATTACTATAATTCAAATCTATTTATTATTAATTGTTATATTTTAATTAAAATGCATGGCAAGTAAAATTAGGTAAGCAATTGAAATAATGATATTAATTTGAATGAAATTGATTCAAAAATATTTATGGCTACTGAAATTGAATGTGAACAAATTGGAAATTAAAAGTGATTTGAATTAAGTAATTGAATTATGAATTATGTGAATATTTGAAAGTATATTGATTGGAAACTAAGAGTGATTGAAATTGAATCAAATTGAATTGAATGAAGAAAATATGTGAGTATTTGAAATGTATATTGATTGAAAAGTAATTAGTGATTTGAAATTGATTGGAAAATCAATTAAAAATATGAATTAAATAAAAATGAATTAGTTTATGAATATGTGTGAATATGTGAATTGTGTATTGATTGAAAAGTGGTTTGAATAGAACCGAAATATGATTATATGTGATTATCTGAAATATGTATTGGTATTGAATTGTTTATTGATAGAAAGTGGAAAAGTGAATTTGATTTGAATAAGAATTGAATTGAATTGTGAATTTGAATTGAAAGTGAAATTGACATTGAAAGTTATTTGAAATGTGAATTTGGAGACCCTATTAACTAGTTGGGCTGAGTTGGATATAGTTGGCATGCCATAGGATTGGAAGAGTTCAGGGATACTTTAACCTTGAGTCGATGAGACACTGGGTGTCACTATTTTACTTCGGATAGATTTGATGAGGTACTGGGTACCACTTTGCTTCGGCTCTACCGATGAGACACTAGGTGTCAACTTTGCTTCGAACTATCCGATGAGGCACTGGGTTCCAATCTGGTGTGTTTAGTTGGATCCGCGTATCTGCTAAAGTCCGAGTCTGTTAATAGGGCTAATTAAGTGGAAAGTTAAATCAACTAAATTGAATCGATTGAGCCATTAGAAAGAAATGAGAAAGTAGATTATAAATTGAAGATGTGACTTGAATTTGTGAATAGAATTAAGATGTGAGATTTGAAGCATGAACTTAAGGTTTATGAATTGGCTAAAATATCGAATTATTGATATTGAAATTAGTCGAATAAATGAAATGAGAAAATCAAATGAATTGATCGATTGAACTATTGAAAGTATGAGAAAGTGAAATTATGAATTGAAAAGTGAATTGAAATTGAGATATCAAAATAAGAAATGAAAATAGAACGAATTGGAAATAATGAAATAGTGTATGTGTTAGTTGAATATAATCTTATGAATTAATTATAATTATTTTTGTTGAAAAATGTTGGTTTAAATAATTATTGAAAGACTAATGTTGTAAGGTTTTAGATATGGAATAGAATAAGTTATTGAATTAGGATATGAAAATGAAATATATGAAATAATGATTTATGAAATGGTTATTGATGAAATGCATGAAAATGGATATTGATATAATAAGAAGATATATAAATTAAGATAAAGAAAAGCTATTTAAGGTATATATTATTAGAATAAATTTAAAGCTTAAATGCATGAATGATTTATTAAAGGTAATATAGTGGTAATAGACACAACTCTTGAATTCCTCTAAGCCTAAGCAACTCCAACCATCAATATGAGTTATTGCTTCAATTCAGCTGATTTAATGAATTTGAATGCTTAGGTTTCATTCTTGAGCAGTCGAATAGACACCAGCAACTTGTTGATATTTTTAGCACTTGAAGAAGAAGAAAAGGCAACTAAATTTAAAGGATATATATTGCTCTTCTTTAAATGATGTAACAGCTCCTTTAAGTGATAAATAATTCTCTTCTTTAAGTAATGTAACAACCACATTAACACTTTATAATCCCTTGGACATAACTTATTTCAACTGAATAGTCATCTACAGACAAACACATTTAAACACATATTAGACTTAATAAGCTTAATTAATAAACTTAAAAACACATGCAACAATAAATTATTCCAGCAACTAAATTAACTAAGATGAACTTAATTAACTAAGACGAGTAATTTATTCCAACAACTTAATTAACTAAGATGAACTCAATTAACTAAGATGAGTAATTTATTCTAGCAACTTAATTAATTAAACTAAATTAACTAGACACATTTAATACATAAACTAAATATTATTTAAGTTTATTCCAGCAAATTAAATGCTTATTTCGACAAATTAAAGATGGTTGAAAATAAGTTAATTAAACTCGGGTTGAGCTAGACGAGCTTGAAGAAGCTAAAACTGAGCTTATTGAGCTGAGATTAAGCTTCATGTTGCACTTCGAGCCCTCGAGCTTAGGCCAATTCTGAGGTTGGTGAGTTGTGTCGAAACATGATGCGGCCGGGATCGCATCAACACTTAACACCTTAATTCTCATAGTTTTTCAATAGTTTGATCTAGCGATGCTGTGTTAGATTTAACTCCTTTTGGATATGAGATATTTGAGATTAATTTAATTAGTATAGATATGAAATTACTCACCTGTAACACCCCGTACCCGAGACCGTTGCCGGAGTCGGACACGAGGGGTTCACAGCCTAAATTCGCTTACTATCGCAGTCCATTTTAAATTTTTCCAGACAGCTGGCAACTGTGTCGCTGTCACCTTAAAAATCATATCTTGAGTTTCACAACTCTAAAATCAGTTTCGTGATTTTTTGCTGAAACTAGACTCATATTTCCATCTATATATTTATTTCTAGAATTTTTGGTCGGGCCAATTAGTACAGTTTATTAGTTAAAGTCTCCCCTGTTACAGGGTACGACTACACTGACCTTCATGCATTACAATTCAGATATCTCCCTGTACAGGGCTTCAATACTGATGCCGTTTGTTTCTATAGAAACTAGACTCAGAGAGGAATCTATACATATATGGCATGACTCCTACTTATCTCTGGTTAATATATAATGAATTTCCAAAGTCAGAATATGGAATCCAGAAACCGTTCTGGCCCTGTCTCACGAAAACCTAACTATCTCTTAACATACCACTCATATGACCGTTTTGTTTCTTCCATATGAAAGTGGATTCATCAAGGTTCATTTAAATAATTTATTCACTATTTAATTCTATTCCTACTATATTTAGTGATTTTCCAAATCTACATCACTGCTGCTGTCAGCATCTGCCTTTAAGGTAGACTTTACCTATTTCATAGTTTCCATGATTCAACTAGCCCTTTTAGCATAAATAGCACAAATTATGATAGTGATTAACCATTCCCATGGCCAATCCTTGTTAAGCATATCCACACCTCTCAATAACCATATCCATACCAAATGATTATAACATTATGCTCAAACATATATAAGCCATTTTCGCATGGCTATCCAAAATTATACAAATCCAAAGGGCCCATGACCCACTACAAAAAGGGTAGTCCTATACATGCCATTTTCAGAGTTCAACCAAAAGTGTACCAAAAGGGCTTTGATAGTGTGGACGACTTCGACTTCAATAATCCGAGTCCGATAGCTGACGAACCAAAATCTATAAAACAGAGATTCAAAGAACGGAGTAAGCATTTAATGCTTAGTAAGTTTTAAGCAAGACAAAGTGTTCTCAATCACTATTATTGGTCATTCATTTCAACTGTTCGATGAAGTTAATCTAGAGCTTCATCTCGATCTATAATATCATTAAATGCAACACTTGGCTGCCACATATATACTTTCGAATAATAATGACCTAGATGGTCAAATATTTCCAAAGCACATTCTCACATTTGGAGTTATAATATTAATCACATTTACCTACCTCTTTGATACTGATAATTCACCTCGAAATCACTCCACCGATGAGTAAGTAATACGTACCTGAACATCTTGAATACATAATACTTATTTGATGGTAACTTAATGCATATACTCAATATCAAAGTCTTACTTGAATCCTAGCATTTAGCCGTCGGGTCTTTAAAGCTCGGATATAGTACGAGCACGAAGCCTACGGACATTAATCAGGATAATACTCTCGCATAAAGCCTGCGGGGTTTTAACCCGGATATAGTACTAACACAATTGCCCTTCGGGACTTATCACATTTATACACTTTCACATCCATCACGTTGGCCACTCGGCCCTGTCACATATATACACTTTCACATTCATCACATCGGCCATTAGGCCTCATCACATATATACACTTTCACATTCATCACATCGGCTATTAGGCCTTATCACATATATACACTTTCACATTCATCACATCGGCCATTAGGCCTCATCACATATATACACTTTCACATTCATCACATCGGCTATTAGGCCTTATCACATATATACACTTTCACATTCATCACATCGGCCATTAGGCCTTATCACATATATATACACTTTCACATTCATCACATTGGTCATTAGGCCTTATCACATATATATACACTTTCACATTCATCACATTGGCCATTCGGCCTTATCACATATATACACTTTCACATTCATCACATCGGCCATTAGGCCTTATCACATATATATACACTTTCACATTCATCACATTGGCCATTAGGCCTTATCACATATATATACACTTTCACATTCATCACATTGGCCATTCGGCCTTATCACATATATACACTTTCACATTCATCACATCGGCCATTAGGCCTTATCACATATATATACATTCACATCACAATTATCCAAATATACTTCACATATCACATATACTATCATGTATACACTTTGTCTTGGCCGAATCTACATTAATCATTTCCCAATGAATAATTCAATTTCACGCCATACTATCATTTCATATTCGAATACTCATAAACTTACAATTTTCACAAATTTTAATATCAAAGATCCATCTAACACTCATGTATCGTTTTACAATATCACGATTTAGAATACACGTATGGGTTTAATCAATAGCTTATGAGTAACTAAAACAAGTTTTATCCATGTTTACAACAAAATCACATATTCACTACGAGCTGTTTTCCTGGGCAATGGTCACTAAATTATTTATAACCGGAGCTACAAAACTCCAAATCACTTGCCGTTAATTTTTCCTGAATATAGACTCGTATATCTTCCATCCATAAAATTTCCAGATTTTAGATTTTCCAATCATACCAGATTTTCTTAAGTTTCCCCTGTTTCACTGTTTGACTAATCTGACCATCTTCACTACGAATCAAATTTCTCATTTTACAGAATTCAAAATGTGTTGTATTTGATTTCATTTGAAACTAGACTCATTAAGGAGTCTAAGCATATAAATTTTATCTTATAACCATTTTGTACAATTTATAATGATTTTCTAAAACAGAACAGGGGATTTCGGAGTCATTCTGACACCGTCTCACACACTTTAAATATCTCTTTATAGGAATTTGTTTGCTCACAAGGTCTCTTTTATAAGAAACTAGACTAATTAAGCCTTGATTAAATATTTATTCAGCCTATATTCCACACCAACAATTTATAGTGATTTTCTAAATCACGTTACTGCTACTGTCCAAAGCAAATTATTACAATTTCCTCTTAACTTTCCAAGTCCAAACACATATGAACTTACCATTTGAGTTTAAGACATATCATGGCCACATCATATCTTATTAAATCAACTCATTATGTCCTATTATGATTGAATTTACTCAACGTTAATCACTTAAACTTACCTTGGAAGCGGTTGACGACTAGATATCCACGGCTATTCGTCTACTTTCTCTTTTCCCCTATCCGACTTTGATCCTCTTTGCTCTTGGGCTTAATTAACAAAATTAAACTATTTTAATCACCTTGTTATATCATTAAAAACAACAAGGTAAATTCTAAGAAACTATAATAAGCAAACCTCATAATTGAAATTATTCATAAAACCATACATAAGGAAATTTTTATAATATATATTATTGTATTTCGATACCTATGCATATACTATAACTTTATTATTCACAGCGATTACATGATACTTAGCATTTTTATTAGCTTCTTATCATTGCCATAAGAAATAACTCATATCCTCAATGCATAACATTGTGCACTTTATGCATGTTATGGTAACGATGCAAATTTATACCAAGGCATCATATACTTCAAACCAACTATCAAGGCATAAAGCCGAACCTTCAAAATCAATTATCAATACACGTTCAAACATGCCCTCCTACAATATACAAGTTCTCCCTTGGTTAAACTAAATCATGCTTTAAGGTTTAATGTTCATCTTTAACACAATTACCACACTTCAAACTAAATTTTCAGCTTCATATATCCCAACCATATTTTTTTCCATGCTCAATTTCCATGGCCGAATGAAATTATGCCCTATTCATGACTTAAACAACATTGGCCAACTTTCCAAGCTCATTTGAGCCATCAAGCACATTTAGTTTGTTCATACTCAACTAGAATCAATTATCCTCCCAAAATCATCAAACATACAAAATATACCCCATTAAGCTCATGACCGATTGCTATATGCTTCATGAACACAAAATTTCACATGGGTTTGTTGCAAGCTTCAAACCAACCAAAATTCACACTTTTCAAAGAAAATAACATGAACCTTACCTTATTTGAAGCCTTCTTTTGCCAAATGCCCTAAGCTCAAGATTTCTATTTTCTTTCTCAACTCACGGCAAGAAGAAGAAGAAAATGGCCTTGTTATTTTCACCTCAAACATGTTTTTTCATTTATTTCATTAACTTTTATTATATTCTTTCCATAAACACTAACAAACATTTTCAACATGTTTCCCCTAAATTTGTTCACTCTCATGCTACTTA